>NC_046657.1:26773391-26781273 GCF_010883055.1 Belonocnema kinseyi | reverse complement strand
AATCAATACCTTTAAGACTTATAATGTGCTAAAGACGTCTTAAAGAAATAGGACGTTCTTGGGACGTCTTAAGAGCATCCTCAGGATTTACAAAAGACATGTGCCAAATAATGTCTTAGGGATGTCTCCAAGACGACTCTATGACATCCATATTTTATTGCCTACGGGGTTTCAAGTGGGCTCAAAACCATAAACTTCTCAATAATATCCTTGGGCGTCCTATGTCGGCACAATCAACTTTTTTAAGACGTCTAATGTCTTAAATACGTCTAAAGGAATAGGACGTTCTCGGGACATCTCAAGATCATCCTTAGGATGTCCAAAGGACGTCTCATGAATGTCCCGAATACATAAGCAAACATTTATATTTAATAACAAATGAAATGTTGTTTTTTACAACTTTTCAAGTTTGCCGCTGCTCTAAAGATGCTCAAATTCAGTAACACAGGCTTAAATCAGAACAATAAATATACTAAATAATTAATAACGTATCGGATTAGGTGAATAACGTTATAATCTTATAAACAAATTAATGAACAATTGTCATTTTTTCGTGATTTTCAATGAGTAGTTGAGTATTTTTAGGACAGTAGCACAATTGAACTGTTACAAAAAAGACAAAATTTAATTTTTTATTTTTAAAAATGTTGCTTTGACCTAAATAAATAATTAGAGGGTATTAGTTATACCTGGAACCTTAGGGTATTAATTATTAAACTGTTGAAACATTTTTTTCCAAAAAAGTATTTTTTGTCACGCTGTGTCTCGGATTAATTAATTAATGAAATTATTATTTTTAATTATTTAGGAAAAGCAGAATTTCAAGTCGAATTACTGAAAAAGAATTCTCCATCCTAAGCAGTTGAAAAATTCGGCAGCCTTCGAACAAGCACTTTTTATAACAAATTGTGCGTTTAAAAAATTGCGTAATTTTATCCCAGTCTTGTTTTTTTTTATCTTTTTGTCCGATTGTGTATGACCACTGTTATGTTAATAAAGTTGACAAAAAAACCATAAAAAATGAATTTCTAATAAAAATTTTAATCAAATTTTAACCAAATTTTTTAATTTTCAACTTACAACAAAAGATTCTAAACAAAAACAGTTGGATTTTCTACTAAATAATTGATTTTTTTCAGAAGACTGATAAGTTTGCAAAAAAAAAAAAGAATTTTCAATCCCGGAGGATGAATTTTTTATTTGAATCGACGAATGTTCAAACCAAAATTGAATTTTCGATCAAAAAAGACTTTTTAACAAAATTATTTTATTTGATTTAAAAACCAAAAAGACGAACTTCTTTAGATGACAGTTCATTTTCAACCGAATTTTTGACCAAAAAAGAGAACATTTCAAACCAAGTAGATTATTTTGCCACCAAAAAATGCAAATTTTTAACTAAAAATGTGATTTTTCAAACCTACATGGAAGACAACTTTTTAGATAAAAAATTAATTTTAAACAAAAAAAGGGAATTTTAAACAAAATAGTTCAATTTTCCACCATACAAACGAACCTTCAGCCAAACAAATAAATTTTCAACATAGTTCAAATTTCAAACAAGTAGTTGAATTTTCAATTTATTAAAAAATATAACTATTTAACCAAAAATGCAATAAAGAAATTTTAAGGTTGAAAAAATTAATTTCTCAACTAAAAAGGTCAACTTTACAATAAAAAATATCAATTTTCTACCAAATCAAACAAAAAAAAAGAGTTTTCCACCAATAATATTAAATTTATACTATAAAAGATAAATTTTCAACAAAATTCATGAATTTCCAACCTAATAGTAGAATTTTCATCTAAAACAAAATCAACTAAAAATGGAAAAGATATGTTTCAGTTAAAAAATTAATTTTAAACCAAAAAGAATATGTAAACAAAATAATAAAATATTTAGACAAAAAGATGAATTTCCTGCTAAAATTATGAATCTTAAACCCAAGAAACTAAAATTAAGATAAATATTTAAATTTTGAACCAAAAAATAAATTTTTTTAAAATCAGTTTTAAGTTCGAAGAAGTATTTGAATTTTCAAAAAATTAATGAAATTAATTTTAAAATTAAAATTATTAAATTAATTTTGAACTATAAAAAAGAAGAATTTCTAACAAAATAGTTATTTTTTTGAACCAAAGATTTGAATTTTTGACCGAAACGTTGAACCCATAAGAACTAAAAAAGGCAAATTTAAAAAAAAACATGAGTTTTCTACCAAATATTTAGATTTTTATCTAGGTAAGATGAATTTTCAATAAAATAATAAAATCTTCGAATAGAGAGATAAATCTTTAAATAAGATGATGAATCTTCAACCAAAAAAATTATTTTTCAATAAATTGAATCAACCTTTAAACAAGCAGTTTAATATTTGAACTAAAAAAAATTTAACCAAAAAGTTGAATGGTCAACCAAAAAATATTCATTTTCCACTAAACAGTTGAATTTTTAGTACAAAAATGCAGATGTGAAGAATACGCATCATTAAACACACAAGTGTACTAACTGATAAGAATTCTGCGGCTAGGGTTCGATTCTCCGTAACTGCGTATTTTTTTTTTTAAACTTTTTCCCCCAACATTACATTACCCAAGTGTTAACAAATTGTTTCTAAAACAATATACACTACCTTAAATTGATAATTAGATACCTAGAGAAATTGTTTAAACAATTTATTATTGTTTTTATGATTTTTCTCTTAGAATAGTGACAGAAAGACGCGGTTTTTTTTTTCAATAATTTTGCATTATTTGCATAATTTTCACTTGGAGTGAGTTAATAATAATTAACAAACATATTTCTTTAAACAGCTTAATAATGTTTACAAATATTTTCTTTTAGACAAGTACTAAGAAGTTGTGGTTTTTTCTGAACTCTTCAAATTTTTTCTACTTTTCACTTCGTGAGGTATTGATTAATGCAAGTTAACAAACATAATTGTTTAAACTATCTTTCCTTAGAGTAATGGTAGAAAGTTACTTATTCTGATATTTTTGCTTTGACTTTTAAGTTTTGAGCAAATAATAAGCGAGCCTCAACAAGAATAATTTTCTAGATACTATTGTATTATTTTAAGTGAATTATTTTAGCTCCTTCCAATGTTTGAACAAATTTAATTTAAATAAAAAGATATGTTACACAAGAGACAAAAATAAAGAATTGTAGGGTAGAAATTCCCAATGAATTCAATAAAAATAGTTTTTACTACAAAAATAACAAATTAAGCAATAAAAATATGTCAAATTCAAAACAAGATGTTTACAAAATAGTTTTTTTTTCAAAAAATTGCCATTTTGTTTCTATTTGACCGAAATTAATCATTTCTTTTTGGAATTAAAGTAGAAATGATACACTTCAATAAAAAAAAGTATGTCTATAGCATAACAGGAAATTAAATATTTTTTAGGAGAGGTTGAAAATAGGTTATATTTTAAGATGCAACAAATGAGTAAAGCATTTGTTTTCATGATAAAATTACTGTATTTTATAATAAAATGCACATAAAATGAAATTTTCGCAACACTATGATAAAAATACATTATACAATTAAATAAGTCCATATGTACGGTACATTCAATGCACAATCCGCATCTGTGTTCATCACAGTGACGACGCAAGCAATTGTTGCACCTCATGCAACAGTTTGCACTGCCTTATAAGTACGTAAATTATAACGTAAGTGGTGTTCTTCGGTCATTCTGTAATAATAATTTACATTTTTCTTCGATTATTTTATGGTTTATACTCAAAAAATATTATTTCAAAATTTCTTCAAAAATATGAGAAAATCATCAGCTATGTCATAAATTTATAATACAAACACAAAAATATGTTGAAATACATACATCCAATGTAATTCCACTTATTACACTGGAGAAAATAAAAATACTTCAAATTTCACAGGCACCGACATCACGCACACCGCTACCACACTAGTGCAAATTTGCACTCATTCGAAGTTTCGACGTTTCTGTATGAGCGGTAACGAAGCTAATGACATCGGCCTTAATGCAGCAAATAGCCTAGGGGACTAGCATATTTGTCGTAGTGGCGAGTGACCCTTGGTATACGCAGGTAGAAAGTTACAGAAGTAAGAAATTTCGCGAGGTGCGAATTCGCACAAGTGTGGTTATTAAGGGTTAACAATAATTTATGAAAACATCTAATTAGCAATAGAAAATAGTATTTTACGAGTTACAAACAATTTGCATGTAAAAAACGCAAAAAATCATAACTAGCGCCAAAAACTCGCAAAACCCATTTTTCATTTATGGTTTGTTTTTTAAGTGGAGCCCAGTTTTGAAACTCTTGATTTTTTTTAATTGCGGCTGTCTTCACTGATTGACTAGTATCAGTCACGCGGCATATCTATTGCCCAGCGGCTCTGGCCTGGTGGTAGCGTGTCTGCTTGCGAATCCGTTGCTGTGAGGTTTAAATCTTTTGTCTAGATATTTTTTTTACGTTTGTCTACTACAACCAGTAGAATTTTCATCACTTTCCATGATTTTTTTCGCTTTAAAAACAACCACGTATTACCAAGAGCAACCAATGAAAGAATAAAAAAAATGCTTTCATTAATAATTATTAATAATTTATCATATACATTTTCATAATAATAAAAAATTATTAGTTTTATTGATGATTCTTTTATTAATAATTAATTAATATTAATAATAGTAATAATTCGAATTTTTTATTTATGTAAAAAAATTTCTAGCCAACAAATTCAAACCCCACAGCAGAGGAGTCGCAAACAGACATGCTACCACCAGTCCAGCGCCGCTGTGTGAGAGAGGTGCCGCGTGATTGATACTAATATCGCCGCAAAAAATCAAGACCCCCCACTTTAGAAGGCAATAACTCCGCCGAAAAAAATGTGAGGAGGTTCGAATAAGAACACCTGAATCCGCTAAGTTTTCTGAATAAAATCGTGTTTCTGTAATTTGCGTAAAAAAATTGCGTTCCGAGCTAATTGGCAAAATACAAGTAAAAATACTATCGCGAGGCCCATTGTTGAGACACGTTAACTTTCACATGACCCCAGAGCTAAGAATATGTTGGAAAAAATTTGAAAAAATTCTGGAGTGTGCTGCAACATGTTTAGAATCCAGTAGAGACCTTCAAATTTAAAAATATTTAAAAATGTCAGTTTTGCACGGATTTTGGTTGAATGTTTTTATTTAGGGATTGAATGGAGCTATCGCGCTGTTTAATGGTTTAAAATATGTAGTAATGTACCCTGATTCCTTTTTCGACCACAAAACTGAATAATAATTATAATTTCGCGATTAAAGTCGCTAATAATAATTCGAAGTTTAATGAGGCGAGGCGCGTGGCACAGTAGTAGAAAAAGTGTAGAAAAAAAGATCCGACATATTTCTCAGCGGCAGACAGCCGTTTTCTCAAGATTTTCCCACAGCCGCTGCTCGCTCAGCAGGGCCGTCTCAAAGCTATGAGGTGGGATGCGCCCTTCTCTCCTGATATAAAATTTTGATATTATAATACAGTATCAAGCTTGCACACGAATTATCTTGTATTTTGTTTATTTAATATAGTGCACTTAATTCGGTATTATAATATAATTTTGTAATTATTAGGCTGTTAATTCGCTACTGAAATCCGTGAAAGATTTGTTTGTAGGAGCGATTCCATAGGACCCTGAATTAGTATAGGGTCCGAAGTTCACATAGAATCCAAATAGATATAGAGCCCAAAATAAGCATATGACCTAAATCCAAATTATATTAGAGCTCAAAATTGGCGTAGGGCCCAAAACTAATATAAGGTCCAAAAATTGATATATGTCCCAAAATCGGTGTAGGGCCTAACATTGGCATAGGTCCAAAAAGTAATATAAGGCCCAAAAAGAAGATAGGGAACACATTCGACTTTAAACTCAAAATATGTGTGGGTTCCAAAACTAATATAAGGCCTAAAATATATATAGGGCCCAGAATTGACATATGTAACAAATTAGTATAGACCCCAAAATAAACATAGGGCATAATATGGACATATGTACTAAGACTGAGATAGGTTCCAAAATTGACCAAGGACCCAATACTGACATATGGCCCAAAATAGACATATGGTCCAAATTCGGCTCAGAGTCCAAAAAAGGTATAAGGCCAAAACCCAATATAGGGTGAAAACATACATAGGGCCCACAATTGTTATAAGGCTCAACTTTTACCTAGGACCCCAATTGGTACATGTCCAAAAATAAATATATGGATCCTAATAAACATAGGGTCAAATATAAACTTGAGGCCTAAGACTGTAATAGGGCCCAAATTGACAGAGCTTTAAACTAATAAAAGGCCCAACTTTCGCTTAGAGTTCAAAATCGGGATAGGGTCTAAACCCAATATAAGTCTAAAAATATACATAAGGCCCAACATTGGCATAGAACCCCAATTGATATAGGTCCTGAAATAAACATAGGGTTCCTAATAACCATAGGGCCTAATGTGGCCTCGTAGCTTAAAACTGAGATAGAGCCCAACATTGTCACAGGCCCTAGAACTAACAAAAGGCTTAAATTCGGCCCAGAGACCAAAATTCGCATAGGGCCCAAATCCAATAGAAAACAAAAAATACACACAGGGCCTGCCTTTTACATAGGTCCCAAAATAAACAAAGGGTTCCCAAGAAACATAGGGCCCAATATGAACTTACTTCCCGAAACTTATATAGGGCCCACAGTTAACACAGATCCTAAAACTAATAAAAGGCCCAAATCCTGCTCAGAGACCAATATTACCATAGGGTCCAAATTTAATAGAAGGCTAAAATATACGTAGGGGCCAACATTGACATAGGACCCCAATTAATATTGTTCCCAAAATAAACATAAGGCTCTTAATAAACATAGGGCCCAATATATACTTATGGACTAAAACTGAGATAGGGCCTGAAATTGACATAGAGCCTAAAACTAATTAAAGGCCCAAATTCAACTCAGAGAACAAAATTAGCATAGGGACCAAACCCAATAGAAGGCCAAAAATATACGTAGGGCCCAACATTGGCATAAGACCCTAATTGATATAGGGTCCAAAATATACATAGAGCTCCTACTAAACATAGGGTCTATTATTGACTTCTGCCTAAAACTGAGATAGGTCTCACAATTGACATAAAGTCTAAAACTAATAAAAGGCCCAAAGTCGGCTCAGAGACCAAAATTGGCATAGGGCCCAAACCCAAATAGAAGGTCAAAAATATACGTAGGGCCCAAAATTAGCATGGGACCCCAATTGATATAGGTGCCAAAATAAACATAGTTTTCCTAATAAAAATAGGACCAATATGGACTTATGGCCTAAATCTGAGATAAGGCCCAAAATTGAGTTAGAGCCTAAAACTAATAAAAGGCCCAAATTCGACACAGAGAGAAAAATTGACACAGGGCCCAAACCCAATTGAAGGCCAAAAAAAGACGTAGGACCTATAATTTGTATAGGGCCCAACATTGGCATAGGACTTCAATTGATATAGGGTACAAAATATACATAGGGCTCCTACTAAACCTAGGGTCTATTACTGACTTCGGCCTAAAACTGAGATAGGGCCCAAAATTGACTTAGAGCCTAAAACTAATAAAAGGCCCAAATACGGCTCAGAGACACAAATTGACACAGGGCCCAAACCCAATGGAAGGCCAAAAAAAGACGTAGGACCTATAATTTGTATAGGGCCCAACATTGGCATAGGACCTCAATTGATATAGGGTACAAAATATACATAGGGCTCCTACTAAACCTAGGGCCTATAACTGACTTCGGCCTAAAACTGAGATAGGGCCCAAAATTGACTTAGAGCCTAAAACTAATAAAAGGCCCAAATACGGCTCAGAGACACAAATTGACACAGGGC
>NC_046657.1:26768796-26773291 GCF_010883055.1 Belonocnema kinseyi | reverse complement strand
GTAGGACCTATAATTTGTATAGGGCCCAACATTGGCATAGGTCCTCAATTGATATAGGGTACAAAATATACATAGGGCTCCTACTAAACCTAGGGTCTATTATTGACTTCGGCCTAAAACTGAGATAGGGCCCAAAATTGACATAGGACCAAAAATATAAGCACCAAAAGCGGCGCCTACTTTGACTAATCTTTTTCTAATAAAAATGCGAAGACAAAATTTTCCAACAAATTTTTGAACCAGCTCGGTGATTAGCGGGTTTGAATAAAAGATTGCGGCCACTTTAAAATAAAAATTGAAAATATGGAATGGCAACTAGATAGATCTAAATTGAAAGGTCGGCGCTGATCTCTCGCCTATGAAACTGAGCCCATAATCATAAATTCACATCTTGAAATGGTGTGACTTTACACACATGCGATTCCCATTGCTAGAATACAGTCACGCATGAAGAAAGTGAGATTAACTTGGCAGAATGTCTCGGTCCTTCTTGTCTCTGGCAAATGCTCTGGTACTTGAAGTTCATCAGTTTGTATCGAGCAGTCAGTTGATTTGTTTCTTCTTCTTCAATTTTGACCATCTCCAACGCTCAACAGTTAGAACGGCGCATCGAAAATAGTAAGTGAAGTGAAATATTTTCAAAAAATTTATCAATTAAAATCTCTTTTGTTTATCTAGAAACGAATTTAGGAAACCCTAGACAAAAGAGCAAACCTCCCTACAGCAGATAATCCAACCTTGAGTTCAGAATTATCAATTAAAGGCACAAATAGAAAAAAAAATTAAGTTAAATTTATTAAAACTTATAGTGTCTTAACTATTAGTTAAATTAATTATTTTTCATAAATGAGTATTTTCATTTAAAGATTATCCACTGTCGTTTGTAGTATCCACTGTAGGAAGGTTTCCCCTTATATTAATTTTTTTTTAAATATTTGTTTCTAAATTTACTTTCAACACTTTTAGTGGCGGTTCGTCTAAACCCTCTTTCGAATCACAGCAATTATGAATTTTTTAAATTTATTTGAACCATTTCCAACTGGTTTTAACCACTTTTGACTGATTTCAATCTGTTCGATTTACTTTGAAGAGGTGCAAACCTTAGGACCCGTTCGAAAATGTTTGGATCACTTTGGCCCGCTGTAAACTGGAATAGTTGAATTTTAAACAAAAAACAAGAATTTTTAACTAAAAAAGCAGCTAATAATGTGGGTATTAAATTTTTAATAGACAAATAAATTTGCAACTAACATGGCGAATCTCCAACCAAAAAATTAATTTGTTACAAATTAGTTTAATTTTTTACCAAAGAAAGCAAATTTTCAATAAAATGCATTAATATTCAACCAAAAAAGATAAATTTTTAATTAAAACAGGAAAAGTTACATTTTTTGTAAAAAAAAAACTATTTTCAACTAAGAAGATTAATTTTGTATGAAAAAGATGTTTATTCGCCAAAAAATGGAGTAGTTCAAATTTCAGTTTAAAAAACTAATCAATTATTCAATTTTTAAAGGGATTTTCAACCTAACAGTTAAATTGTTAACAAGGGTGATGAATCTTTGATAAAAAAAAGAAAAAATAGTTGCATACTCAAACGAAAGAGACTAATTTCCAAAACAAAAGAGGGAATTTGTAACAAAAAAAGAAATTAAATTTTGACAAAAAAAGAAAATGTAATAAAATAATTACATTTTTAACGAAATATTTGAATTTCCTGTTATAAAATATAAATATACAATTAACAATGGAAGAGCTGAATTTTAAGAAAAAAATTAATTTCCAACCAAAAGAAAAGGATAAATTACGTTTTCAACTCGAAAAATTAAATTTTTATTCACAAAAAAGTTTTGAACAAAGTACTTACATTTTTAACTAAAGTTGAGTTTTCTGTTAAAAAAGAGAAATTTACAGACAACGGAATAGTTGAGTTTTAAGATAAGCAAATTAACTTTTAAAAAACCAATTTTCAACAAAAAAGAACAATTAAATTTTTAATTTAAAAAATGAAATTGAAAAGAAAATAATTTTCCACAAAATAGTTAAATTTTCTATCATAAAAGATAAATGTACAATCAACAATGGAATAGCTGAATTTTATTTTAAATTAATTTTCAACCAAAATAGTTTAAGTGTCTACTAAAAAGTAGAAATTATAACCAAAAAATGAATAGTTGAATTTTAAGTAATAAAGATTAATTTTTAAAAATTACATTTTCTATTTAAGATTTTAATTTTTACAATATAAAGAAAAAATTTTAAACAAAGTAGTTACATTTGTAGCAAAAAAAAAATTTCACCAAAAAGAGGAATTATCAAGCAAGAAAATTAACTTTCTACCAAATAAAATTTTTTTAACGTAGCACAAGAATTTAAACCAGATATTCAGTTTAATTTTCAACAAAAAAATATAAATTTATAACCAATAAAGAAATAGCTGAACTTTATGTAAAAAAATTAATTTTCAACGACAAAGTATAAATTAATTTTTCAATTTGAAATTTAATATTTACAAAAAAAAAGAACTTTCGACAAAGTAGTTACATTTTTAAGAAAATAGTTTCGTTTTATACTAAAAAATATAAATTCGAAACCATAAAGCTGCATTTTAAGTAAAAAAAAAAATATTTTTTAACAAAAAAAGATAAATTATAATTCTAATTTGAAATTTAATTGTCACAGAAACAAATGAAATTTCAACAGAGCAGTTACATTTTTAACAAAATAGTTGAATTTTCCCCGAAAAAAATATAAATTAAAAATTAAGGAAAAAAAACTTTAATAGGTAAAATTATTAAGAAAAAAGGCCAACTATCAAATAAAAAAAGAAAGACCTTTTTTATGCAAAAATATTAGTTTTCTACCAAAAAAGTAAAATTTTCAACAAAATATATGAACTTTCAAAAAACAAGGATAAATTGGCAAACAAGTAAAAAATAAAACTTTTCAAGTAAAAATGGAATAATTAATAAACCGAACAATTTATTTATTTATATAGGCATTTAAAATATACATGCAGGATTGAGGATAAATCAATAAAAGCGGAATATTAAATAAAATGGATTTATTATCATAAGATTTATTTAATTTCATTATTTTACAATGAAGTCATTCATAAGTATAAATATTAAGTAAAACTATTTTTAAAAAATTAGATTAGAAAGGTTATAGAATTGGGTTGAAACACATTCAAATGAAGGCACTTATGTTTTATTTCCACCTGTAACAAAAATAAAAAATATATATTTCATAACAAGAAATAGAAAACAGAAGAAAGAGTTAATGATTAACTCATAAAATTTTTTTTATATTGCATGTAAAGTAATTCATATCAATTGGGTTTTAGTTAATTAAAAACGTAACCCCCCCCCCCCCCATCACGGGAAACGGAAATAAAAATACAAGGTTTCGATGAAAATATTTTATTCTGGAAAACACATTAAATACTTTTTTCAATCATTAAGATAATTAATACAAACAATAGCAATGGCGTATAAAGCAGCATATTTAATAAATGTATCAGTCTCTAAATTTTATATCTAATTTCTATCAGGAATCGTATTTAAAACAATACGAATACAAAACATGATAAAATCAATAATCCTTAAAATAAGACAAAATATTGTTGCAAGTTTGCTGAATTTTCCAAATTCTTTCAGTAAAATTCGACATCAGAAAAAAAATCATAGTCGCTACTCCGAATAATTTTCACTTCAAAACATGTCGACAAACCCAAATTTAAGTTATTTGGTTTTTTTATTTCCAAATAACTATTATATCTTCAAGGAATGTCAACAGCTTTAAAACAAAAGCCGTAGACCAAGCAATAGATTCCAAACTTTTCCAAAATGCTCCTTCTTCAAGAAGAAACAGTATGTTACAAAACAATCGCCTCTTAAAAGCATAAAATATATATTTTATGGTATGTCTATTTAGGTACAGCAGAACTTCCTATACATTCAATATGAACGAATATCTATATATCATTATACCTCAACAGAGATAACTTATTTTTATTACGAACCTAGTTCCACACTTCATAAAAAGCGGAATAGAAATTGAAAAAAAATATGATATAAAAAATATAACCGCAGAAATCCGAATAAAAAACGCAGTATAAAAAAATGCTTTGGCATGTTCTATCGCTGTTCATTTTGAACGAAGCTTTCCAAGCTTCTTAAACGAACACCGCTCACTATCTTCTCGACAGATGTTTTTTCAATAAAATAAAAAATTTATCATCTCACAATCAGAAAACTTCTCTTGCACTGATATCAATAATAAAAATTCTGTATCACAATATTCAACATATCAATAATCACGAGCCCACTGATATAAACTGTCACCAATTGAGCGAATAATCAAATATTCGTCAATCCACAAAAACTGTCGCACACAAAATCAACTGAAGCCTCAATTCCAATCCTCCATTTTGATTCCTAGTTCTTTGAGAGCTCGTTCACACGCACGCTGGTACTTTGGTGCATTCATCAGA
>NC_046657.1:26753820-26768696 GCF_010883055.1 Belonocnema kinseyi | reverse complement strand
CGGTTTCTAAATTAATAGATAACTTTTTTTGTTTTTTAATATAAAGCATTTCCATGAATTCCCTCTTTCTCTCATTACTTTCACTATGCAAAATTTGAACATGATCCCAGTCAGACTCGTGGTCAACATCAACAAATGCCTTTGTATGTCTGGCAAGAACACTTTTATAACAGCGTCCTAAACCACCTTTTTAAAATTATCCAAAGGATCCTTGCAAAAATTTATCACCGAATCCATTTTAAATGGAATGCGGAAAATAGTATGAATTTTAAATTTTTTAACATGAGTTCAATAGTTTTAGAAATTTGACCAAAAAATGGAAGAACAAAAGTATTAAACAAACTATATTGCTTTAACTCTTTCTGATTATCTGCAAGCAAATTATTAATGTCTTTGTTTTTGATTTGTTGAACTCTAATTGCAATATGTTTCTCAATTAACTCATTTGGATAATGATTCAGAAATAGGATATTCCTAACAATATTCAAATTTCTTGTGTGAAATGAATAAATTTTAAATTCTACCTGAATATGTACTTTTTCTGTACCAATTGGTAAAAATATTACCATTCCAACCTTTAATTACTTCTATGTCCAAAAAACTGTTTTTATAATCCTGTTCTATTTCATGAGTGAATTGAAGTTTTGGATGAAAAATGTTAAAAGTATCAATGACAATCTGTAACTTTTCCAGAGGAACACTTAATAAGGTATCGTCGACAAACCGAAAATAAAAAGGCAAAACAAAATCTAATTTCCGAAAAACAAAAACCTACAAATCTTCCATCACTACTTCTGCTAAAATCGGAGAAATGACTGAACCTATGGGAGTACCAGACTTCTGTTCAGAGGAAGAGAAACTTCAATTCACTCATGAAATAGAACAGGATTATAAAATCAGTTTTTTGGACATAGATGTAATTAAGGGTTGGAATGGTAATATTTTTACCAGTTGGTACAGAAAAAGTATATATTCAGGTAGAATTTTAAATTTCCTTTCTGTTCATCCCTTTCAAAACAAAATTGCAGTAATTAAAAACTTAATTGACAGAGCTTTAGGTTTGTCCCATTATTCATTTCACACAAGAAATTTGAATATTGTTAGGAATATCCTATTTCTGAATCATTATCCAAATGAGTTAATTGAGAAACATATTGCAATTAGAGTTCAACAAATCAAAAACAAAGACATTAATAATTTGCTTGTTGATAATCAGAAAGAGTTAAAGGAATATAGTTTGTTTAATACTTTTGTTCTTCCATTTTTTGGTCAAATTTCAAAAACTATTGAACTCATGTTAAAAAAATTAAAAATTCATACTATTTTCCGCATTCCATTTAAAATGGATTCGGAGATAAATTTTTGCGAGGATCCTTTGGATAATTTTGAAAAGGGTGGTGTTGTCAATAAGATCACTTGCAGGATCTGTGGGATGAATTACGTGGGACAAATTGCAAACTTCTTACTACTAGGATAGAGGAGCACAAAACTGATGTTCGTTTAGGACGCTGTTATAAAAATGTTCTTGCCAGACATACAAAGGCATTTGTTGATGTTGACCATGAGTTTGACTGGGATAATGTTCAAATTTTGCATAGTGAAAGTAATGAGAGAAAGAGGGAATTCATGGAAATGCTTTATATTAAAAAACAAAAAAAGTTATCTATTAATTTAGAAACCGATTTTGATGGGTTGAACAAAAGTTATGCTAATATGATTAATTACATATAACGTAGCTGTTTCATGAATTCTGTTTTTCTTTTACTTTCTCTATTTCTGATGTAATTGTAACAGATATTTATATTGTGTTTACAACAGATTGGCCTACTGACCCTCATTCGATTCTCAGATATCAAAGAGAGAGCACCTGGTCTTGGGTGCTACGGATAATACATCCGTGTTTGAATATTAAAGAAACTCGCAAAAATCTGTGATACTTTTCCTAAAAGTTTGTCAAAAGATATATTATTTACGGAAACCTCGATAAACTTTTTTGAAATATTTAAAAGTGCTCAAATTTACTTAAGATTTAATGAGGAACATATCCTAGGCTTAATAATGCATAAATTTGTGTTACTAAAATTCCCCAAAATTTGTGGAATATTAATTTTTTGTAAACTTCAGCTGGAACGCAGCAATGGAAGAGCTTCGCTCTGAGGGTACCGCCATGTTAGTCACGGTAGTCTCTGCTCCAGGTAATTATGCTTCGTTCAGTGTCTCCAGAACGTGGGATTTTTCGGCCCCCACCATTCTCCCATCTGGGAGCGATGTATTCAAACGTAGCGTGTCGGTGAGTCGGCTCTGCTACATGTTGCGTAGGCCAGCCTCCTGTAGAGTGTAGAGCCGAAAATACACGAGCACGAGCCCGAGCCCCCCCGACTTCACGATTCGTTTTCGGTGGCTAACTGGCTATTTGGAGGCGTTTTTAAGTAAACTGAATTTCGCAGGGTGTCAAGAGAATGAAAGTTCAGGCAATTTCGCTATGTTCTATAATTTTGGAAAAAAATAAGGAAATTAATTCTTATCAAGCCTTCTTGCGGAATTGTCTTGCACTTTAAAAAAAATTATTTTGATTAAAAAAATGTGCTTTCAAATTTGCGTAAGCTTACGAGAAAATCGGGAATTTTGAAACGATTAGAAAATAATTAAAATTTGTACAGATTTTTTAAAGAATTTTTTAAGGTTTCACGAAAATGAAAAAAATTCTTTTAGGTTTGTATGAATAATTAATAGAATTTTTATTTTGAAAAATTGATTTTAAAAAATTCCAATACATTTTAAACTATATTTAAAATGTTCAATAAAGAATCTGACGATTTTAAGGCAATCTTTTTAATTTTGCCGAATTTCAAAGAAAATCGGGAAAAAATTAAATAGTTTTTAATGATTAGAAAGCTTAAAAGGTCCGACAAGATTAGAAACAGAACTTTTTCAAGATTGGTAGGAAAATTTTTAATGACTTCTTATTTTAAAACCCTACTTTATGAGAATATTGTAAAAGATTTTTTAAAATGTGAAAGGATTTCCTAAAATTTAAAAGAAGAGTGTAGATGATTTTAAAGCAAAATGTGTCAATTTGATAAGATTATAATAAATAAATCAAAATGCAGTAAATGCAAGAAATATTGAGAAGAATCGAAGAGATTAAAATCGAATTTTAAACTTAAATTCTGTTAGAAACTTAGATTTTTAAAGAATTCAAACATAAACTTTAGAAACTTTAAAGGAATTCCGAAATATTTCAAGGCTGTAAAACTATTTTTCTTAAAATTCCTGGGAAAAATTTAAAAGATTATGAGTCAATTTTTTCACATCTTGATTGAAGGAACATAATTCTTTTTAGACCTTCTTGTGCAATTTTGTTGCATAATTTTTTTATTATACGTTGGTTTAAAAATCTACTTTGAAATTTATGTAAGTTTAAGAGATATTTAAAAATTTTCAAAGGATTCAAATATAATTAAAACTTGTAAAGATTTTTCAAGAATTTTGTAAGTTTTCACAAAAATGAACAAAATTATTTTAGGTTCCTAGAAATATTTAAAATAATTTTTTATTTTGAAAAATGTGCTTTAAAAGAAAATTAAAGAAGATTTTTAAACACATCAATTTCCTAAAATTTTGAAAAAGAGTGTAAATGGTTTTAAAATCAAAATTTTTAATTATAATTTTTAAAAAATGTAAATAATCGATTAAATTCAATAAATATTGAGTAGAATTGATGAGATTTAAAAAGAATTTAAACTGCAGATGAGTTTTAGAAACGTAGGATAATCTGATTTAAAAAACCGAAAAACCTAAAAAATTTTGTAGAATAAGAAAGATGCGCCTGGAAATTGTGCACAATTATCAGTATTTAAAATTTAAATTCGAATGATTAAATAAAAATTAATTTCAGCACATTTCTTCTCAAGCAAAATCCCCGTTTTTAATCGCAAGAGGTTCCATGACTTCCAATTAGAATAAGTAATTACATCAGTTTTTAAAATTCAAAAAAGGTAACTTGGAATAAGTTGAATGAGATTTAAAAAAAGTTTATTTTAAGTACACATAAAATTTGCTGAATTATTTCTAAAAATTTGGAAACATTGAAAATTGTAGTATTTAAATACACTTAACATTTAAGACTTTTATATTAAATTTTGATAAGATATAATAGATATGTATGTAAAATGAAAAAAATAATAATAAAATTCGATAAACGAAGGACTTTCACATAATGAAAGAAACTCCTGGAAAAAATGTAAATAATTGTTTTGGAATAAATTCTAACAGAAAATTGAAAAAAGATTACAAAACATTTTTTATTATTTCCTAAAATGTCTAAAAAGCACGTAAATATTTTGAAGAAAAATTTTGTAATTATTCGATGTTACTTAACTTTAGAAAAATTAAGGAGTATAATTCTTTCAAATTTGAGTAAGTTTAAGAACTATTCAAAAATTTAGAAACGATTTGAAAATAATTAAAACTTGTAAACATTTTTAAAGGAATAATGAACATAACTTTTTATTTCCGAAAATCAATTTTAAAATATTATTTTTAAACATTTCAAAACATTGCAAAAGATTTCAAATATTCACAAAGCATCTGAAAAACTTTAAAGGTTTTTTTTTAATTTTGCAGAATTAAAATAAAATAAGGAAAAATTTGAAATAAAAAGTTAACAAAAATTAAATAATCAAGTGAATTCAGGAAGTATTTAGTAGACTTGATGAGATTAAAAAAAATTTTAACTTTAGAAGTGTTTTAGAAACGCAAGATGAACTTTCGGAACTTTAAAAGAATCTCGAAAGGTTCCAGGAGAATAAACATAGTTTCATAAAATGTTTTGGAAGTTTTAGAAGATTATAAGGAAATTTTTTTCTACATTTTGAATGATTTTTTTTTTTATAAAAACTAGAGAGAGAGTTACCAATATCTTGAAGAATTCAAAACGTTTTAAATTTAGGAGAAATTTTCCTAATATTTTTTTAAATCTTTAAAAATAAAAAGAAAATGTCTTAAAAATCTCCTAGGATCTTTTCTGACACATCTGATATATTCGAAAATATATATTTTTTAATTTTCTTAAAAATCTTATAATAATTATTTACATCTAAATTTGTAAACAAACTGATAATACTTATTTTATTGTATATGAAATCTTTACCAAATCTCTAATGCTTTAAAAAACTTATCTCAACATTGCAAAATTTAGCTTTTACAATTTCATTGTAATTGTAAAAAAATTTGTTGTAATTGAAATTGATTGTAAATAATTGTAAAATAAATCCAACAAAATTTATCTTATGAAGAAATATCTCATGATTATAAAAAGAGAAAAAAATGGTAAAGGTAAGACTTTGTATCATTTTAATAATTAATGAACATATTGTTAGATTATTTTTCCTTGATTCTGGCCGAGGGTCAAAAATGGTACGAAAAACTGTCGTGAAATTTCCAAAATCAAACTGTAATCTCTATACATCAATTTTTTAAATTAAAAATAGTAATACTTTTATAAATATTGCCAAAATTTATTTGAACATGATACACATTGATTTTTGTTTAAAAAATTCCTGTAAATAGTTGGTGTTTCTTAAATTTTACGATAATTGTGTACCATGTTTATCCTTAGGGAATAGATTTCAGGAATAAAATTATAAAAATATATCCATTAGTTAGTAAAATACTATGAAGAATCGCCTTTCAAATTATAGTTGAAGTTAAAGAAATAGATATTTCTCTTATTGTTTTTTAGCAAATGATTTTTCACTCAACGTAAAGCAGATTCAAATACACTTCAAAAATAAAAATAAGAAATTTCAGATATTCACGCAGTTTTCTGTTCAGAAAATCCCACACATTTTTAAATGAAGTTCCTATCCGCACCACATTCAAAGGAAAATTTAACAACATTTTTGTCAAACGATTAGTCTTTTGAATGAGGTCAAGTTGATAACTTTTTGGATTTTTCTCTTAAAATCCTCAAAGTTGTGATTATAGCCTAAAATAGCATGAAAAGAGATGTATCAAAAAAGAACCTAGAGGACTTTAAATTATTTTATTTTATTGGACTTAAAAAAATATTAGAAAAATTTGAGCCTTTTTAAAAGATGTTTAGGACATTTAGAAGTTTGTAGTATCAACGAATGTTTGATAAATTTTGAGAAATTTTTTCAAGTTTTTAAATATTTCTAATACGTTTAAAACAAAATAAATTCCAACAAAAATATTTTTAACTTACTACATTTTTCTTAAAATTTTAAAAAAGCATTCAAGATGTAAAAAACTTGACTTATATAATCTTCTAAAATTTGCACAGGAATTTTAAGAAAAATAATTTAATCTCCTTGAAATCTTTCGGAATTCTCTTAAAGCTTCTAAAGTTTATTTTTTTGAAATCTCTGAAAATGTACATTTTCAAAAAATTTAAGTTTAAAATTATATTTGAATCTCTACCATTCTTCTAAATATTTCTTGAATTTACTGGATTATTTACGTTTTTTAAAACTTTTTAATCTTATCAAATTGAAACTTTTGTAAATAAAAATTATAAAAAATTTTCAAACGATTATTAGAAAAATAATTATTTTTTTCGAATATTTTCAGACCTTCTAATCTTCTAATTTTTAAGAATTATTAAAATTTTTCCTGACTTTTTTGCAAGTTCTAATTATTTTATTTTTTAATCGTTTCAAAATTTCTAAATACCTCGTAAACTTACTAAAATTTAAAAGCAAATTTTACAAACCAACATAGACATAACGAAAAATGGTGCAACAAAATTGCGCAAGAAGGCTTAATAAGTGGATTTCCGTTTCCGGCATGAAAGTGTAAAGTAGTGGGAATTGTTGATGCTGAGTTTTTCTAATATTGTGGTGAAATTTGAGGTGAGTGGATTGTGGAAGTGTGTAGAAGGGTGCGGAGGTGAGAGATCTAATTGAGGGATTGTGAGATTGCAAAGGCGAGGTAGATATTTTGCAGGATTGAGACAGATTTGTGTGGAAGGTTGTTTGGAGATATGTGACAGGGTTGGAAGACTGTTTTGACGGATTGTTAGAGCTGGAAGTGTTCAGCACGCCTAAAGAAGAGATAAAGGAAAGGAGGGCAAGGGGGAAGTATAAAAAAACTATAGAAAAGGAAAGATTAACAGCAAAAAGCGTAAGGTCAATAGAAGCATTTATCAAAAGGAAGAGAGGGGAAAGGGAAAGCAGTGAAGAGAAGGAAGATATCGGGGCGAGTGTAAAATACCAGAAAATGTTTAGATCGCCGCCGGAAAAAGCAGAGTTTGGTAGGGAAAGGCGATAACAGTAAGGGTGCTGACGGTAGCGGAGATGAAAATGAAGTGTCGATGAAAGTAGAAAGACTAAAGGAAATTAGAGAAGTGATGATAGAGGTAATGGGGATCTATGAAGAAAAGCAGGAGAGAAGGGGAGAGGAATTAAAGAAGGAAATTAGGCGGAAAATGGCTGAAGTTAAGAAAGACATAAAAAAATGGAAAGAAATCCGGGAAAAGTTAGAAAAGAGGATGGCGTCATTAGAGCAAAAACTAGAGAATCAGGAAGAGGTTAATAATACAAAGGTAGAGGAAATAAGAGGTAGGATGAAGAAACTTGAAAGCTCGAACGGGGATTGCAATGGGGGGCGAGAGTGGGAATAAGGATTTGGAAAGGCTGAGAAAAATAGAACAAAGAATAGAAATAAAATAGAGGGAAGAAAGAAAATTAAACATAGTGATAAAGGGTATAAGATTAGAGGGGAAGGGGTGGACGAAGCACTAAAAAGGATTGATGCTAAGGTAGAGATAGAGGAAATGCGAAATGTAGGAAGAGAAGTGAGAAGAGAGGAAATAATGGTACTGGTGAAACTCAAGAAATGGGAACATAAGAGGGAGGTGATGACAAAGAAGAGGTTATATGGTAGTTCAGAGAGAATAGAGGATGATTTGACATAAGCAGAAAGGAAGACGCAGTATAAATTAAGGAAAATAGCGGAAGAGGAAAGAAAAAAGGGAAAGAGAACATGGGTTAAGTATGGGAGAATTCAGATAGATGGAGTATGGTGGGATTGGGATGAAGAAAGGGAAGATATAGTAAGAAATGAGGTGCAGGGAAACTAGAAGAGGAAGGAACGGGAGATAGGAAAATAAGAAATATTAAGAAGGAAAAAAATATGGGAAACGAAAGCAGGGAAGAATTGAAGATTTGTTACTGGAATTTAGCAGGATTGGAGAGAAAGGATAAGGAGTTTATGAGAAATTTGACACAATGGGATGTAGTCATAATGATGGAGACGTATCTGGATGAAAAGTGATGGGAAAGAGTAAGGGGAAGGTTACCAAGAAGTTACCAATGGCAAGTGCAAAATGCAAAGAGGAATAATAAAAGGGGCAGAGCAATGGGTGGAATGGTGATGGGAGTAAGGAATGAATGTATAACAGGGAAAGATAAGAAAGACAGGAATAAACAAAAAGTAGGAGTAATAGTAGAAGAGGCTATGATGGGAGGAGAGAAGTGGAAGGTAGTGGGGATTTATGTGAACGGTGATATGCAGGAGAAAGCAGAGGAGATTAAAGAAATGATTGAAGAAAAAGAAAGTAGAGATTAGGATGATAATAGGTGATGATTTCAATGCGAGAACAGGAGACAGAGGAGGAAGGGAATGGGGAGAAGAGAGAGGAAGAAAATCTAAAGATAAGGTACTAAATGGGGAGGTAAAAAAGTTGTTGAAGAGCTTGGAGGAGTTGGGATGGTATATCTTAAACGGGAATATAGAAGGGGATGAAAAAGGAGAATATACACGCTCAGGAAGTGAAAGGGGAACGGTAATTGATTATGCGATAGTGGATGATGAGGTAAGAGAGAAGGTTAAGAAACTAGAGGTAGGAAAATATATTGCTTCAGATCACTTTCTCTTAATAGTGACATTAGAGGGGCAAAAAAGAAATAGCAATATGAGTAAAAGGGGAACAAGTGTAAAAAGCATTGGAAAAGGGGATTGGTCAAGGGAAGGAAAAGAACAGTTCAGAGAAAAAATAAGAAATATCAAAATGGGAGAGGGAAATGTGGACGAGGAGATGGGAAAAATTATAGGAGAAATAAAAATTGGATTCGAGTGCACAAACAAAAATGAAGTTAGTAAAGGGGGGAATAGAAGTGAGTGGGATGAGGACTGCAAAGAGACAAAAAAGGAGGTCAGAAAGGAATTAAGAAAGTGGAGAGTTAAAGTTTTAGGAATAATGAAGGATGGAAAGGCACCTGGTATAGATGAGATTCCAAATGAAGTACGAAAATATGGAGGGAAGGAACTAGAGCAATGGGCATAGATAGTGTGTAATAGGGTATAAAGAGGAGAAGGGTGGTCAGAGTTATGGAAATAAGGAGTAGTTACACCAATAGTAAGGCAAAGGAGAGGAGTTTAAAGATTATAGCGGTGTGGCGCTGATGTCAACACTGTATAAAGTATATGTAACTGTTCTTTCGGAGAGATTGAAGATAGAAGTTGAAGGAAAAAAGATCGAGCCCCCGAATCAGACAGGGTTTAGAAAAGGAATGGGGGTGGTAGACAACATTTATGTTCTGAACTCTCTAGTAAATAGGAGAATTAAATAGTACATAGCTTCTGGTTGGTGAGAGGTGTGAGACAAGGGTGTCCTCTGAGCCCACTTTTATTTAATTTATTAATATCAGACTTGGAAGAAGAAATGAGGAGAAAGGGTTGGGGAGGAGTTAGGATAGGGAAGGAAAAGATACACACTGGCATGCGCAGACAATATTGTGTTGATGGCAGAGGATGAAAAAGGGATGGCGGGAATAATTACAGACTTAGAGAAATACTTAGATGGGGAAAAGCTGAATGTAAATGTAGAGAAGACAAAGATAATGAGGTTTATAAAAGGAGGGGGGGAGGAAGAAAGAATGGAAAGGAAGATGGAAAGAAATAAAGTTAGAAGAAGTCAAAGAGTATAACTATTTGGGATATATCTTGCAAACGAATGGAGATCATACAGCTCATATAAGAGAAAGGATAAAAAAGGCAGCAGGGGTAATGGAACAGATATGGGGAATAGGGAAAAGAAGGTTAAAAAAAATTGGAGAAAGAGAATGTGGTTATTTGATACGCTAGTATGGCCGGTATTAGGTTATGGAGCAGAGATGTGGGGATGGAAAGAAAGGAAAGATATTGAGAGTTTACAGGAAAGGTATATAAGGTGGACAGTAAGGGCAGACTGGAGGACGCTAGGATATATGGTGAGAGAAGAAGCGCAAAGGGATAAGTTAAGTATTAGAGCAGGAAAGAGGGCATGGAAATTTGAGACGAAGCTGAGGGAGGGAAAAGGAGGGGAGTTGGCGAGAAAGTGTTTGATGGAGGTAGAAGAGAGGAGAGGGAGGGCGATCGAATTAACGAGATGGGAAGAAGAAAGGAAGGAGTTCTTTAATGATAGAGAAATAGAAGACGGGACTGGAGTAAACTATGAAGAATTGGAGAAAAGGGAGAGGGAAAGACAATTAATAGAAAGATGGGGGGGCGATTGAGGAATCAAAATACAATAAATAGTATAAGATGATAAAAAAGGAAGGGGTGCCAAAGTATTTAGAAAAGGGATGGGGAGAGAGAAGGTGGACGAGAATATCAAGATTTAGACTGGGAAACGAGGTAAGGGAGGGGGTGTACTGGGAAAAAGAAGAGAACAGAAAGTTTAGAATATGTGAATGGGAGGAGGAAACATGGGAGCATGTATGGGAAGGATGTAGGAGAGGAATGGAAGATAAAGGAAGCTGGCAAGAAAATGTGGTTAAGATTCTAGGGGAAGATGGATTAGGAGCAGAATGGATGAAGGAGTTGGAGGGTGCTAGGGGAGCGAATGAGGGAGAATGAAAGAATACACGTAAAAAAGGTAAATGGAGGTATAAAAAAAGTGAAAGAAAAAGGAAACTGAAGTCGCTTAGATTAGAAGCGTGAAAATTGTAATTAATGGTAAAGTAAAAGTTAAGTAGACTAAGATGCGTTTGCGTTGTCATGCTCTCTCTCTCTCTCTCTCTCTCTCTCGCTTGAACTCTCGCTTTCGTTCGTTCGCTCACTCACTTGCTAATAAGTCCTAAATTGTGCTATCGCTGGAAATAGAAATAAGGAACTAGATATAAGACTTTATGTAAATTGTTGTAGATAATTGTATATATAGAAAGTATAAGATTGTAAAAAAATAAAGATTTAAACGGAAAGATTGTAAGGAATGAAAGTCATGTAAACCCTTAGCGGACAAATTATGAATAAAGAAGGCTTAATAAGAATTAAATTCCTTATTTTTTCTAAAATTATATAATATGGCAAAATTACGAAATAATTTTTAAAAATTCTGATCTTATTTTAAATTTTCTCTCAGAATTCATTTAATTTTTGGTTGAAAAATAATTTTTTAAATGAAAATCAAAATATATGTTTAAAAATTGAACTATTCTGCTGTAAATTCGATTGTGTGTGTTTTTTTAAAACATTTTTCAATTTAAATTCATTTCTTCCATCGAAAATTAAACTATTTTAAATTTAAAATTTTGTAAAATAACTATTTTGGTTGATAATTTAACTGTTTTGTTGAAAATTCGATTTTGTTGGTAATGAAAAACATTTTCTTATACTAAAAATTAAACTGTATCATTTTTGGTTGAATTTTTATGGTAGGAAATTGACATTTCTCAGTCAAAAATTCTTATTTTTTGGTAGAAAATTATTCTTCTTGTTTAAAAATTCATCTATTTTAAGCAAGAATTCATTTCTTTGGATGAAAATGCATTTTTCGTGAAACTTCTTTTATTTTGGTATAAAATGGTTAAAATTTCATCTATTTTTTTAGAAATTAAACTATTTTGCTGAAAAATTGTTGGTTGTAAATTGATTTTTTAAACTGATAATTTAACCGTTTTTCGTTGAAAATTTATCGATTTTGTTAACAAAAAGTTTTGTTCTTTTAAAATTAATTTTGAAACTGTTGAATTTCTGTTTTCGGTAGAAAGTTATTGATTTGAAAATTAAACTATTTGTTTGCAAATTTAATGTTTTGCTTGGAAATTTAAATATTTTGTTGAAACTTTGATTTTTTGAGATTGATAATTATTTTCCAACTGAAAATTTTTCTATTCAATTTTTCAATGAAACATTACAATTTTAGTTAAAATATAATTTATTTCGTTTCAAATTCCATTTTTTGTCTGAAAATTTAACTAGTCCATTTTTGATCGAATACTTGTTTTTTTTTAATTCGTTTCTGCAGATGAAAATTGAACCATTTTTTCGACACTTTTTTTGTTGAAAATTTTTCTTTTTAGTTATAAATTTATCTTCTTTGTTGGCGAATAATTCTTCTTTAAAAATTCATTTGTTTTAGATAAAAATTAATTTTTTCAACTGCAAACTTTAGTATAAACTACAATGTTTAAGTTAAAAAATGTATTTTTAAAAGTAATTTCTTAGGTTGAAAAATTAAACTATTTTGTCGAAAACTTGTTTTTTATTTGTTAAAAATTATTGTTTACTAAAAATATGACTAAGACATGCAGCACTTAATTTGAAACATTTTAGACCCAGAAGTCTTGTCTTCTATTCCTATATCTATTTACATCAAGTCAATTATATTTGCCTCTTCGCAATAAGCCTAATGGTTCTCAGGTAACTTGGGATTTCAAAACCTGAATAAATTTGAGGATCAGCTAGATCGTCATTCGTGAGGTCGGGAGAGCTCGGGTTCCTGCTCGTGCATTTTCGACTTTACAAAGGCTGCGCTTCGCAGCATTTAATAGAGTCGACTCATGGACACGCTACGTTTGAATGTGTTGCTCCCAGATGGGAGAGTGGTGGGGGCCGAAAAATTCCACGTTCTGGAGACACTGGAGTGAGCAAATAGTCCTTTTTTTCTATTCGTTCCTCTAGAATCTAGGCAATAGCTTTACAAATATGATAGTTAAAAATGTCACATTTTATTAATTCTATTTCAAAATGGACCGTATAAGTGCCTTGACATGATTTAAGGACCGCGTTTGGTCGAACTCGACACTTTTTTGATAATGGAACATTAATTTTCAACTCTTTATTTACACCTCGTGAATGGTGTGTGTCGAAATTATTATTAAAAAAGCAGTAAAATATATATTTTTTAAATAGAAAATTAACATTTGTAGAAAAAATTAGTTTTTGCTCTAATTTTTTTACAGGGAGAAATTGGGAAAACCGAAATTGAGAATGTGTTTTTTAAACCTTATCCCACATTTCTATGCCAAAAAAGTGAAAAAATAAATATTGAGAAAAAAATTCAGTGTTTTACCGTCTGTGTCAGACGTCTCGAAATTCAGGCCTATACTGAGCAAAGGGTCGTACACTGAATGCACTGACTACACTCACTGCTCTCTTGATTGCTCGCTTGACTGCTCGTGATTGCTCACAATTCACAATCTCTCGTTGACTCCTACGAACTCGCTCACGATTTAGGAATAGCTTAAGAGAGTTCGGCTGATTTCACTTGATTTTCAGTGAGTTCAAAAAATCTAATCTTTTTCAAAAGATCCACTGAGATACCGCTGATTTCAGATCATGGCACAAAGTGTTATGCTTGCGACATTTACTTTCAAACACTATACCCCTTGATTCGAGAGTGAATAGCCCCTCGGGTTTACCTTACACGAATGTAAAATTTTTTTTTATTAACTTTTCATCGCTAAGGGGTAAAAGTAATTTTTAGAGAATATTCGAATAATTATTCAACTAATTATTTCTCTGAAAAAAATAAGGTTATTTTTCGTACGAAAAGGTTGTTTAAAAAAGAACATAAAAATTAAATTAAAATTTTTTAATTAAATACACGTCTATGAAAAATAAGTTGTTTTTTACAAATTACAAAAATGGTATTTTTCGTAATTTTTTTAATTATTTTACTTCAACAGAAAAAGGTTTTTCTTACTTTTTCCTCTAAGGTTATTTACTTCCACAAACGTCTTCCATTTCATAAATTTTAAAACCGCTGATTTTTTTTATGAAATTAGGAAAATATAGTGGACCAAAATTTGGAAAAAATTAGCGAAATTATTTTCTAATGATTTCCACAATCTTGAAATTAATGTTAAAATGTTAGATATAGTGAAGTTGTAGGAAAATTTTTCACTGACTGAAAAACCATGATTAATTAAAATTTCAGTATTAAAAAAAAAGTATTGATATAAATAATATTTGTGAAATAAGCTATTTTTATTCAGATATGTGTTATCGCCTTTTTAATGCAGACAAATAAGATAAATGAGTTTCCAGTTGGTATTTCAGAAGACTTTATCTTCTAATTATGAATATCAAACCGAGATTGTAGATATCGTATACGTTTATCAGTAAAATTGTAAAAACACGAAAATAGCTGGAGTAAGTCTGATTCAATCGAAAGATTATTTATTGAAATAGATAGTAAAATCGAATTAAAAAATATCGTCTAACGTATTGTTTTAGTAAGAACCAATTAGAGTGACCAAATCAGCAGCTCTAATTTTTATTTAAATAATCATGTAAATTCTGTACAATATGTTAATTAGTGTACAAACTTTTCAGAACTTCCAATTTTTTTAAAGCGAATCGTTTTTTTCCTTTCGTTTAAAATTGAATTTAACAGTCACAATTTTGTCAGCAGTTTAAACATTTGATTCAATTCATTACTTCAGTGGGTAATTTATCGAAAAAAATGTGATCACAATTTACTTTATGTTCAGGAATGGCTAAAAATGTGGAGCTTTTTCTTTGAAAACTGTTGTAAATTTATAATCTAAAGAGAAGTTTGTTGTCTGTTTTAAACTCTTAGAACCAATCGTTGAATAACTCAAAACTGGCCTCGACAATATTTAGAAAATTACGCCAGCTGCCGC
>NC_046657.1:26746013-26753810 GCF_010883055.1 Belonocnema kinseyi | reverse complement strand
CCCCCCCCGCACCATTTTATTCCAGACACCCCTTTCGTGAGCGTAATACGGTTTAGGACACAGCAATCTCGCCAAGCTGCCGGGTCCAGGTTCCATCCGCCGTCAACGTGCCAATCAGAGTTCCGATCGCCAGTCGCATATCTGTTTTGGCTGTTTTCGTGAGTCGGCAGGCAGCGTCGCTCGCCAAGTGTTCGCGTTCTGAAAATTCACTCCTCTACGTCAGTTCTGACTAACCAGTTCTCCCGCGAACGTCGAGTCGCCAACGGTTTTTCGGCCAGTAGGGAAAGTGCTTTGAGCTTTTTTTAATAGAAGGCTTCTATCGGTTGACGCCTTCCTAGCGCAGGTGCTCCCCACCCTTCCTTCTTTCAACCTCTGATCTTCCTTTCATTCGTCTGCATTCTCCTTCAGAAATTTGAATTCCTCGAATCGGAGAATGTAACCGTCGCTCACTGTGCGTGTTTCGGGGCGTGGCAACTGCGCCGCCCGAAAACTGCGCGTTAAGTTTGGGGGGGGGGAGGCTCTTGCGTCACGCATCGTTTTCCTGAAAAGCGGGGTGAGGAGCGGAGGGGCTCATCCGGTCGGTAACAGCGGGGTTATAAAGAGCGTCCAATGCGCTTACTGGTCCTTTCCTGTCCCAGATCTTAGCCGAGCAAACCTAGTCTATGCAGCAGCTGTTAGTGCCAGTACGCAATTTCTGTTCGCGAGTGATCACGTCCAAAGTTTATTGGTTGGTTTTAAGGTGCTGTTACAAGAGTTCAGGATACAAGCAAGTGATTTTATGAGGTACACGCCTACGAAATTTAGTTTCGACTTTTTATAAACAATTCCTTTAATTTACGTCGTCGTTAGTTTCTGCATTTATTAAGACGTGTAGTGCAGCGTTTAACCCTAGAATGGTATCTACACGCCTTCAAGGCGTAGACGTAGATAAGAATGAATGCCTGACCACGTGACCATTTTTAAAAAATAAATGGAAATAAAAAAATAAATAAAAAAGCATTTGTTGTCTTGAAATATTCATAATTAGAGCGTACATGGCTAGGAAGCGTGTGGATACTATTATTCTACTAAAAGTCACGATACCGGTCTAGGGTTAATTTTCGTTTTCTTTTAAACTTTTATTACTCTTTTAACATTTTTGAATTTATTGAATATAAGTTTAAGGAAGTTAGTGTGGTTCATGTGTTTTATTATTATTGTTACACCATTAAGCCATTTCCCTTTCGGGGTAGGCGTAATTCACTCAGTAGGGGAAAGGAGTAGTGTGTGGAAGGGATAGAGATTTCGGTTTTAAATCTTTTTAATATGATCGTTTTACGAAGTTTTGTTAACAAACTTAATCCTGTTTGTATTTGTTAATATTTTAAAGGAGCAAGACGAAAATTGATGATGAATCTAATAATTTAATACAAGGAAAGAAGTTTTTTTTAATTTGTCGTAAATATGGGAGAAATCTTAATTTTTATGAGTACTTTTTTGCCTGAAACAAATGTTGTCACTTACGATGTATCTTTTTGAACCATTTTCTTAAATGACATTCACAACCGTATGGATTTTATTACTTGTAGTAAATTATTCGATAATTATTTTATTTTCGTTGACACAATAGAAAATGCATATATAGTGCCAAAAATGTTACATCTCTTATTTAATAGGAATTTAAAGAGTTTGAATACGTTATCTACTAATACATCTAAATAAGACTACATATTACACAAGATTAAATAAGGTCACTAGATATTTTACAATATTCCTGAGGGAAAACAGAATTTAAGTTATTCCGTGTACATTCAAAAAGTAAAACATATTACACAAGATTACAGGAGACTACATAATGTTAGAAGGGATTGCAGAAGATTACAAGGGATTATACTGGGTTGTAACTGATCACACAAGGTTACAAAAGATTGCAAGGGATTAATCAATGTTACAAGAGGGTTACACAAAGTCACGAGGTTGCAAGGTATTACACAAAGTTACGACAGATTAAACAAGGTTGCAAAAGATTACACAGTTACGAGGGAGGGCACAAAGTTTTAAGGGGATTACACAATGTTGTAAGGGATCACGCAGAGTTGCAAGGTATCGAACAAAGTTGCAAGGGGGTTTTACATGGTGACAGGAGACTACACAATGTTATTAGAGATTGCAGAAGGTTACAGGGGGATTATCCTAAGTTTCAAGAGATTGGATAAGGTTCTAATGGATAACAAAAGGTTGCAAGGGTATTACAAAAAGTTACGAGGGGTTATACAAGGTGACTAGGGATTAAACAAGGTTGCAAATGATTACAAAGTTGCTAGGTATTATATGGCTGCAAGGAATTTCACAAGGTTGCAAGTGACCACATAAGGTTTTTATCAATCACACAAAGTTGCAAGGCATTCTCCAATGTTGCAAGAGGATTACATAAAGCTGCAAGGGATTATATATATTTACAAGGGATTACACGAGGTTGAAATAGAGTGCACAAAATTTTAAGGGGGTACACAAAGTTTTAAGGTGGTTACACAAAGTTGCAACGGATTAGCTTTAACTTAAAAGCTTAAGAAAATTAATTTTGAAAATCCAATACAAGATTTTAATTCAGCGACCCCAAAAACCTAAGTATCACCAATTTCATCAAGGTCTTTTTAATAAGTCATAAATTTAAAACAACATATAGATGTTTCAAGGTTTTAAAACTTTTTAAGGGCTCTTGAACTATTGAAAATCAAATTAATTTAACTTTTAATTTAAGAACTGTTCAGTTCATAACAAAAATGTAATCGTTTAATTATTAATATTTCTAACTTCAAATTGCTTAAAATTATTTGCAGTTCAGTTCTTTTTACTTGAAATGGGAAAATAGTTTAGCTTTAGTGTTCGAATTTTTTAATTTCATTTATGGTGAAAAATATTTTCTAACCGGGAAATGATCGGGAATTTTTGTATGTGCCTCCTGGGTGTTAAATTTGGATAAAATGAAATACGGGATTCGATATGGTTTGCCTGTTTTTAATTTGAGCATGAATTTTTTTATCGGCAACGTTTTTTTTTTATAAAATTATTCTTTATTTAAATTGTCTTACGTTTTACTTTCTTGTTATACAATTTTGAGAATTTAAATACATTTGTAGGCAGAATAGTAGCATGTATTAATTACAAGTTAATTTTTCGTAATCGTTGCGTCTAAGTTCTTCTTTCCATTGATAATATTGGTAATTCACATGACACTAATAATATTATTGTGATTTTCGGCGAAAGTTGACGGCAGATAGAAAAGTGTTTTTTAGAAAACATAGATTATAAAAAAATCTACAACTTTTGTAGAAGTGATTTTTTCACATAACTTCAAAATACCCGAGAAAAATGCGAAAACCCGTATTTTCTTTTCTTTTTCATTTCCTCAAAAATACACTGGGAATGTTTACAACATAATGTACATATAAAAAATAAATAAATAAACAATACTGCGCTAGTCTAGGTCTTTTTGGCAACATTTCTGAATTTCCGGGTTCAAGCAAAGACCTGGCTGCTCGATTTCACGTGAAATGTCTTTGTATTGAGGACATAAAAAGGTATACTTTCATCAAGTATCGTCAAAATAAAAATTACTTTTGCGCAAACGAGAACACAGTTTTTCGCATTTTTCTCGGATATTTTGAGGTTATGTCTAGCTAGCCGCTGGTCCCAGGCGTAAGTACACTACTGGTGCAGTACTGGCCCAGTATAGATGGCCGGAGTTCCAGTACTTGTTTGTAACGCTCCGCAGTACTGGGACGGTAATGCACACCAGTATAATTACAAACGTGTACATTTCAAACTTTTTGTTTAATTTTAACACCCACTAATACTATAGTCTACAGATATAACAAAAATGTGTTTAAAAAATAAATAATAATTGATTGCGAGTATGTTGTCTATAAATGTTCATTGTTTCTGCTTAGAATGAATACACATATAACATTTTTTAATATTATATTACAAATAAAATTTCTAACACTACGGAGTTTCGAACCTACATCTATCGCCTAGCAGTCGGGAACCTTAACCATTACTCTATACTAACATAATTTAAAGTCAATGAAAACACCATCCTCATAAGATTCAACTAAACAAAGTTTTTAAAAAAAACCTTTTATCAGCTCTTTTTCCTCATTAACAATTTTTCAGACATTTTTTTCAAAAATTTGTTTTCAATATTTTTTTAAATATATTTTTTTTAATTTTGTTGAACATTTTTTTTGTGCCTATTTCAAATAATTTTTCTTCGAGTAACTTTAATTTTCAGATGTTTTGGGATAGTTTACAACAATTCATAATTACAATAAATGTAATTTTTAATAATGTTTAATTTCTTATTTTGTCTGAGTTTAGAAACCCTGACAATTTTTAAAAAATGGTCGACAAAATTTGACTGCTTGTCATTTAGAAATTTTTATGGTATGGATGGCGGACTACTATTGGCGAGAAAACTATAGGCATCTGTCTTTGAAGCTAAACAACTCAGTCAAAAAAAAATGCTAGTGCAACAAAATACAGTCATATAAAAGCTGAAAGTGTTATACGTAAATGAGCTTGAAGACGTTTATGTAAAAAAAATATTGTGCTTAGCAGACTGAAAACTGTAAGAAAAAGTAAGGATTTTCGGGTCTCTTTAAGAACAGTCAAGTTTAGAGCATTATTTCCTATACAAGGGGCGATGGGGAAAATTTGAAAAAATTCATGAGTATGAGGAAAACTGTTGTGAACCAGTTGCAGGTGAGAAATTTCAAAAATAATAAAAATTGTTGCTTAGAAGTACAGCATGCTTGGATGGCACCTGGACACGGGTCGAAGAAAGGGACCAGCGGTCGGTAGTAACCCCCCCCCTGCTTTCTGTCACTTGTTTTCCAACAAAAAAAATGTATAAAAATATCGCGATTTTCACCAAAAATAAGACTAACAAAGCCTTACGGGTGATTGAAAATAAATACAGAGCCTATCCATTACAGTTTGCAGTTTGAATCCCTTTAATATCTGTATTAGAACTGAAGATAATATAGTTTCACATTTTTGTACTTTTAAGCAACAATTTTTATTATTTTTAAAATTTCTCAACGGCAACTGGTTCACAGAAATAATGCTCTAAACTTTTGACTGTTCTTAAATGTACCCGAAAATCCTTACTTTTTTTTACATTTTTCAGTCTGCTAAGCACAACATTTTTTTTACATAAACGTCTTCAAGCTTATTTACGTATAACACTTTCAGCTTTTATATGACTGTTTTATTGTTGCGCTATCATTTTTTTTGACTTGAGTTGTTAAGCTTCAAAAGCAGATGCCTATATTTATGGATTGCTGACCAGTCCCAGATCTGCGACAGGTGGTACTGTCGAGAAAATAAGAAAAAAAAATTGATTTTAAATAGTGTTAATTTCTTATTTTTGTTATCATTTTGGACACCATGATAGTTTTTCGAAACGGGTTAAAAGAATTTAACTGATTGACGCCTAGAAATTCGTATGGTATGGATTGCGGACCAGTCCCAGATGTGGGCCAAACTAGACTTGTAAGTAAATAAGAGAGAAAAAACTGATTTTGAAAAGTGTTCATTTCTTATTTTTTTATAGTTATTGGAATCGTGGCAATTTTTCGAAAAATAAAAAAAAAAACTTTCGCTGATTAACACTTCGAAATTTGTATGGTATGGCTTGCTGACAAGTCCCAGATCTGGGCCAGACTAGACTGTCATGACTAGACGGTCAAGACGTCGCCAGATCTGACATCAGACAGCCAGAAGATTTTTGCACTGGGGAAGTGACTGATACAAAATTGTAGATTTCTTTACAATCATGTTTTCTATGAAACACTTTTTCTCTCTGACGTCAACTTTCGCCGAAAATCATAATAATACCATTTTCACCCTTTTTAACTCCCCCCATCCCATCAACCCCGCGACACCCCTGATCACGCATTTTTCTTTTTTACGTTTATTATGAACCACTTTACCATTTTCAATTGTTCAAGTGCTGTAAACAATTTTTTTTCCCAAAGTTTAATTCGCCTGGCCGAACTGCAGTATAACACGATGTAACTGAATTATTGTACTACTCTTTGTAACTAATGTTGCAGAAAATTTAGGTATTAAAAAACAAGCACGAATTTCTAGAATAAATGTATAGGAGCTACAAAAATAATTATGTGATAATTATACGAAAGTTGTATGGTGATTATATAAGAATTTTTGTAACGCTTATGGCATTTTTAGAAAACAATGTGCAAGATTTGAATAGCACTAAAATAATTGCATAAAACTTTCACAGAAAATACGTTACGTAATATTACGGAATTGTTACATTACAAATTATAAATTAAATAATCAGTGAACAACAATTATTTAACAGAAATAACAATTATTTTGGAAATGTCTTGACTAGTGTATGACCTATGTCATAGTTATGTGACAAAGTTCAAATATGTCCCTCTAGGATTATTCGTTGCCAGTTAATACTCTTATTGCTATTTTTCTACACCAGATATGTTTCAAAAACAGATATGCAGCTTTTATATAATTTATTTAACAGCTGTAACGTCATGACAAGTTATTATCCGTTCCTTAAGTACTACGTGAGAAATAATCGATTTACACACTTTATTACAAATCACTTTTTTTATTTTTTACGTTTTTATTCCAGCAATGAAAATGTAACGTTTCGCCACTAGCACCAAGTCAAAATACTTTAAATTATAAAAATTGAGCACCACAGAATTGATTTAATCACACTTTTATTTTCTATTTTTTATGTGGCACGTCATCTAAGCAATGTGTATATATTTGTCATAAAGTTAGCCCTAATTCTTCATTATCATGAAAACAAACACCTATAAAACTTATCCGTATGAAAAATAAAGTAGATGCTTTCCGTCGAAGGCTCATATGTTTCGCGGGTTTCCTCAATCTCTGCCAGAGGTGGGCGGTTTATTTTATTCAAAGCGTGATAACATTTTATTTTCAGCAAAATTCTTGGACCTTCCAGGCTTGGCGGAATTTTTTTTTTAACAGGAACCTAGATCAATTTGTTGATCTCTGAAGGAAGTATAAAAAGCTTGAAAAAATAAACAAACTGTCTATTTGGGGCGTGAAATATCCGGAGTGGATTTTAAATTGCCGAAGATTAAGATTGCCACAAATGCGCTTGCAGTCCCGCTTGGAGATTTTGAAAGCTGAAATTATTTTTCAGCATGTTTCCTGTCTACCAAAGCCATAATGTAAAGAAAAATGGTATTCCTAATTTGGAGATGATCCTATTGTACTGCGACTGAAGTTACCTTGCTACCTTCAGTCACTCTTTCCATGAATGTATGAACAAGAAGAACTCTAACGTACCCCATGTCTCAGATCACTGTTGAAGATTCCTGGACACCCCATGCCATTATGGGCTTCTAATTTACAGCTAAATGTTATTTTTTGATAAACACCAGCAGAAAAAATTGGATTTCGTCTTCAGATTGTGAACGCCCGATTATTTTATATCGTGATGAGTAAATGCGTTAATTAAGTAGCTGATTTCAGTTTGACAAGTAAAAGTTTGCTAACTGTAGTCAACGACTCTTTCAACAACTGTGAACAGCGGACTGACGTCAGGTTGATTTTTGACATTGCAGGATCAGGAAATGAAACGCAGCGCAGACGGATCATCACGCTCAAAGCATTCTTGCTTTTATAGGCAGGACGCTTCATTCTCATCATCTTCGACGTCGCAGCTGGAATTGATGACTTACCTGGGACTTGTGAATCCGAAGCCAGTGAAGCCTAAATTAAAAGAATGCT
>NC_046657.1:26744324-26745913 GCF_010883055.1 Belonocnema kinseyi | reverse complement strand
GGACGCTTCATTCTCATCATCTTCGACGTCGCAGCTGGAATTGATGACTTACCTGGGACTTGTGAATCCGAAGCCAGTGAAGCCTAAATTAAAAGAATGCTTTGTTTCGATTGAGACCAGCAAGTGCATGATTTGCAAACGATTGTTCAAGTGTAAGACAGACACCATGAAGCATATCGAGAAAAAACATGCGTATCTTTTAAGGAAGACGGACAACAAGCTAGTTCGTGTAGTCATGAAATTGGGCAAGAAGAAGTTTTATGACAAGAAAATTGATTCAAAATACTTTGTAGCCCCTGATCCAGAGTTTACAGAAATTAAAAAATCGGAGGAAATTAAATCTCCAAAAAGTGAAACGTTTGACCAGAAACCTCTCGAGGTTTCTCCTACACCTGTGCATAAAACATTACCGATGAACATCAGCAATGGCTTTATAGACAAGGGTTCCGTTTCTCTCTTCAGTGCTCTGTGCGACATGAAGTCCTTGACGGACAACGCTAGTTATAAAAACGGTCGTATCTGCAAAGGCGAAGGGCGGGATTTTGCAAAGAGGGTGGACCTCGAAAAGGAAGAAAGCGTTTTGCTACCGGGTGCTTTTGGATCCTGCAATGGCCAATCTTCTCCAGCATCAAGCATGTCTGATTCAGAAACTATTCTCTACGTCAGCGACATTGAAATGGACTTGGGGGATGACTACGAAGTTATCTACACAAACATTCCAAGGATAAAAGAAGAGGACGATGTTGATGACGGAGAAATTGTGGTCTTGAAGGAAGTTGTTCGAAACGATTTTGACTCTGTCCGAAGAAGGCTTAAGGTAGCTAGTGGTGCGGAAGTGGATTCTGATTTAGGAGTCATAATGCAGGCCAAAGGTCATGTTAAGCTGGAACCTAAAATGGAGCCGATGGAGACTGAACCTTCTGCGCACGCGGCAGTTGCCCCAGTCACGGTTGCGCAAGTGATGCTGTATCCAGACATAATTGATCTCGATGAAGACGTTATCAGTGATGCGGAGACGGAAATTCTGGGCGGAGATTTAGACGAGAGTCGTGATGTTGATGACGACATTGCAGATCTTCTTGCAACCCTGGAAGATGATGATACTCAGAGTGCTTTTGACCTGGAAGCCGAGAAGACCCGCGATCTAGTTCAAACCACTTCCGAATTGCCAGTAGAGAAAACTTGCGATCTGGCTCAAAATAATTATGTTTTACCAGCAGAGGAATCCTTTAATATCACCGTCGACGAGGACAGGCCAGCTCCTGCAGTCCAAGAAGAGATCATTACTATTGACGATGATGAACCGGTTGATGTGGAGGAACTAGTTCCGCAGTCCGACCTAACCTCGAAGCTCAAAGATTGGCTACTGGCATATGCAAAGGAAACAGAGCTAGCAAAGCGAAGAAATGTGTCCGATGCAAACAATAACGAAGGTGCTTCCGGATCCGGTGCGGATCTTCCAGAAGAAGTTGCGGCTAAGATGTCGATTCTGATGAATGCACCAAAGTACCAGCGTGCGTGTGAACGAGCTCTCAAAGAACTAGGAATCAAAATGGAGGATTGGAATTGAGGCTTCAGTTGATTTTGTG
>NC_046657.1:26742998-26744224 GCF_010883055.1 Belonocnema kinseyi | reverse complement strand
TCTGATGAATGCACCAAAGTACCAGCGTGCGTGTGAACGAGCTCTCAAAGAACTAGGAATCAAAATGGAGGATTGGAATTGAGGCTTCAGTTGATTTTGTGTACGACAGTTTTTGTGAATTGACGAATATTTGACTATTCGCTCAATTGGTGACAGTTTATATCAGTGGGCTCGTGATTATTGATATGTTGAATATTGTGATACAGAATTTTGATTATTGATATCAGTGCAAGATAAGTTTTATGATTGTGAGATGATAGATTTTTATTTTATTGAAGAAACATCTGTGTAGAAGATGGCGAGCGGTGTTCGTTTAAGAAGCTTGGAAAGCTTCGCTCAAAATGGACAGCTATAGAACATGCCAAAGCATTTTTGTATACTGTGTTTTTTTATGTGTATTCCTGCAGGGATTTTTTTTTGAAATCCTTTTTATATCAAATTTTTTTCTTTACATTTATTCTGATTTTTATAAGCTGTGGAACTAGGTTCGTAATAAACATAAGTTATCTCTGTTGAGGTATAATGATATATATGGATATTCGTTCATATTGAATGTATAGGAACTACTACGGTACCTAGATAGACCTACCATAAAATATATGTTTTATGCGGAGGTTATTTTGCAACACTCACAATGTCTTCTTCTTGAAGAAGGGGCATTTTGGAAAAGTTTGAAATGTATTTTTTCGTCTACGCCTTTTGTTAAAAAAGCTGTTGACATTCTTTAAAAACCTTATAGTTATTTGGAAATAGAAAAAAACTCAAATTCTGGTTTCTCGACACGTTTTGAAATAAAAATTATCCGGAGTTGTGTTTCAAAAAAACATGCATGTTTTCTAAATGTTCACGTAAAACGTACTGAGTGAATCGATTTCTTTTTCTCAACATGAATTGTTTAATTATCGGTGAAAATATCATCAGCGAATAATTTTTTTTTCTGTTTTCGAATTTTACTGAAAGAGTTTAGAAAATCGAGCAAACTTGCAAAAATATTTTGTCGTATTTTAAGCATTATCGAGTTTATCATGCTTTGCATTCGTATTGTTTTAAATACGATTCCTGATAGAAATTAGATATACAAATTAGAGACTGATACATTTATTAAACATATTGCTTTATACGCCATTTCTGTTGTCTTTATTAATTATCTTAATGATTTAAAAAAGTATTTGATTTTTTTTAGAATAAAATATTTTTATCGAAACCTTGTATTTTTATTTCCGTTT
>NC_046657.1:26729257-26742988 GCF_010883055.1 Belonocnema kinseyi | reverse complement strand
AACCCATTTTATATCAATTATTTTATATATAATTGATGAATTATTAATGAACTAATCATTACCTCTTTCTTCTGTTTTCTATTTATTATTATAAAATGTATACTTTTAACAATTGTTCATAACAATGATGAATATTAATTGATGCTACATTTCTCTGGATAGTTATAATTAAATAGAAATAATATTTGAAGAAATAATAAAATTTTTTCGACGAGAAAAAAGCAGATATGACATTTGTTTAGAGAGATAAAAAAATTATTGCGATTTTCAGAAATTTCAAAATGTTAGAAGCAACAAAATCTTATCATAATACACAAATTTTATTCAATGCTCCGTTTTTATTGATTCTTCCTCAATCCTGTGCGTATATTTTGAATAGATAAAAAACGAAACAAATCAAACTATAAAATCTGGTCATTTTTGTGGGTTAAAAATTCAACTTCTGAATTGAATTATACGGAATGCATTTAATCCAATTCATACGATTTTTTATTTGATTTTAAAATTTAAGTATTTTCTTGAAACTTCGTTCTATTTGTTGTTGAACAGCAATTTTTTTATTGTAAATTTATATTTTTTCGTGGAAAATTCAATTATTTGATTAAAAACTCCGTGCTTCGTTAAAAATTCTTTTTATTTTATAGAAAATTAATTTTCTTGTTTAAAAATTAATCTTTTTATTCGAAAATGGAACTATTTTGGTTATTTTTTAAAAACAATTTATTCTTTTTGGAAGTTTAAAATTGATTTTTTTAATTAAAAAATTTAGTTATTTGGTTAAAAATTCATGTGTTTTGATAAAATTTTTTTTATTTTGATAGAAAATTACTCTTGTTACTTGCAAATTTATTTTTTCGGAGAAAAATGTACCTATTATGATAAATTTTTTAAACTATTTTGTTAAAATTTCATTTTTTTCGAGGACAATTCATTAATTCTACTTAAAATTTAGCTATTTGTTACTAATGTTTAATGTTTACTAATAATGTATCTGCTGTTGAAATTTTCTTATTTTTGAAATTTAATTATGCTTTTTTTGTTACAAAAAAAATTTTTCTTGGCGCAAAGTAATCTTCTTGGTTGAAAAACTTTCTTTATTTTAAAATTAATTTTATAACTGAAAATTGAATTATAATTTTTTTGGTCGAAGATACATTTTTTATCATAAAAAGTAAATCTTCCTAGTTAAAAATGAGTATGTGTGGGTATGTTGGGTTTTGCTTTTAGTTAAAAATGCGTCTTTTTTGTTTAAAATTCAAGTATTCCAGTTTAAAGCAGTCCAAATTGATCCAAACAGATCCAAATGATACATAATTAATTAAATTAATATTTAAGGCACTATAAACTTGAATAAATTAGGTTTAATTCTTTTTCATCTTTTTATGCTCTTAATTATTTTGGATCCTGTCGCAGTTTTGGGCCCTATATCAATTTTGTACCTATAGAAATTTTGGAATCCGTCCAATATGGGCCCTTTATATATTTTGGGCTCTATATCTGTTTTGTCCCTATGACCATGTTGGGCCCTTGATCAATTTTCGATCATATGTCAATTTTGGACCGTATGCCGCTTTTGGGCCCTATATCAATTTTGCACCTAAAGCAACTTCCGAATCCATCAGGTACGGGCCCTTTATCTACCTTGGGCCCTATATTTATATCACATTTAGGTCATCTGAGTCCTATCTGTGTTCTTGGCCCCATATCAATTTTGCGCCTATAACAATTTTGGTATCCGTAAAATACGGGTCCTTTATCTTCTTTCGGCCTTACACATATTTTTTTTTACCCTATGTCCATATTGGTTCCTTGTTCAATTTTTTATCATGTAAAAATCTTGGATCCTTAATCAGTTTTAGGCGAGATATCCATATTGGGCCATATACTCCTTTTAGGTCGATACAGCGAGTCCAACGATTTTCTAACTTTTTGATATCGTCCGAAAAGTACTCGATCGGGAGGTCTCCAAAATACGCCTCAGTTTCAGCTATGAGCTCCTCATTTCAGTAAAAACGCTTACCGGTGAGCCATCTCTTCAGGTTAGGGAACAAGTAATAGTCGCTGGAGGCCAGGTCTGGTGAATACGGTGGCTGAGGAATCAATTCGAAGCCGATTTCATGCAATTTTGCTTGTGCAACTAAGCATGAATGAACAGGCGCATTGTCGTGATGATAAAGCGGTTTTTTCTTCTTCAAATGCGGTCGTTTTTCGGCGATTTCGATTTTAAATCGGTCCAATAATGATGAATAATATGCTCCGGTTATTGTTTTACCTTTTGCAAGATAGTCCACGAATATTATGCCACATGCATCCCAAAATACGGAGTCCATAACCTTTCCGACCCATTGTTGCGTTTTTGGACGCTTCGGAGCACTTTGGCCCGGTGGAACCCACTGTTTTGCCTGTCGCGTTGACTCAGGAGTGTAGTAGTGGATCCAGGTTTCATCCATGGTTATGAATCGGCGCAAAAACTCGGTCGGCTTACGCGAAAATAAGGCCAAATTCTGCTGGGAAGTTGTCACACGAATTCGTTTTTGGTCCACTGTGAGCAAACGCGGCACCCATCGCGCGCAGAGCCTCTTCATGCTCAAAACTGAATGCACGATATTGCCCACACGTTCCAATGATATGCCTACAGCATTAGCTACCTCTCTCAATTTCACTTTGGGATCATTCAACATCATATCATGGATTTTTTTGACATTTTCTGGTGTAGTGACCTCTTTTGGGCGCCCAGATCGTTCAGCATCAACTGTGCTCGTACGGCCACAACGAAACTCGGTAAACCACTTATGAATCGTTCCTACATTTTCGTTAATTTAATGTAATTTTACAGGTAAATATGCTAAATTACCAGAATCCACCCGAAAATCAATTTTAAACATTTTGATAAATTCCTGGAAATTTATGGTAACATTACAGGTGATTTATGTTAGCTTACCATAAATTGCCTATAATGCAATTTAACAATGTCATGCTCGGTCATTTATGGTAATGTTACAAGCAAATATGGTAAATTGCTATAAACTACCCAACAATTAAACTTGAAACCTTTTTATAAGTTTCTGGGTAAGGAAGGAATCTGGTCACGTGACCCACTCATCAGATGGCCTTAAATAAAAGTTGTGCTAAATTGTGCTAGATTTGTGCTACTGACGTGGCGCAAACAGTTTGTCAAAGAATGAAAATTGTAGCAAAAATTAAAAAAACTTTTCCGCATCAGCAACGCCATTTTCTTTTTCGGAATAAGTTGTGCTAGCTTTATGCTCAATTGCGCCGCAAAGAATGAAAGAAAAGTCAACATTTGAACCAAAATCTTATATTATTTGGTGAAATACTCATTTTTCTTTCCTAAAAATAATTTTTTAGTTCTAAATTTATCAACATGCGAATTTCAAAAATCTTAAAGTTGTCCTAGGTTGTTCTAGATCGCAAATAAATAATTTTAAAATACACTTCCAACTTGGGCCTATATTTTTTGGTGATAATCGACTTTATTTTACTTCAAAATAATTTTTGAAATGCACCATTTTTCAAAATACGAATTTTAAAAATCGAAAGGTTGTGCTGTGTTGTGCTAGGCGTGAAAAACAATTTTGCATTACTCTTTTTACTTAGGTGTATATTTTTCCTGAAAATTTAGTTTTTTTCCTCAAAATAATTTTTCAAATACAAAATTTTTTAACAGGCGCATTTATAAAATCTGAAAGTTGTGCTATCAAATCAAAAAGTCAGAATTGCCAGTAGACCATGGCCTAACCTCCTTATCACGAGTTTAATTATTTTTCATGGTTTTCATCAAAGCCACATCGTCACATGATAGATAATTATGAGAACCTCTGAGTCACGTGACACCAATTTGAATAAGTGTTTTATCGCCTTCAATTTTTAACAATTTTTAACTGAACACCGACTCAACAGAAAAAAAAATTATAACGCACTTTCGATTCAGATTAAACTTATGTATTAAAAAATGATTTTTCATAAAATCGTGCAACAACTCTATTTTTTGGACGCCTAGAACAACTCAGAACAACATTTAGATTTTCGCATTTTGAGCAATGTTTTTATTTTAAAAATTATTCTGAGGAAAAAAGAAACAATTATTTCATAAAAAAATATAGACCTGAATAAAAAGGGTATAGAAAAATGACTGGTTTGGATGCCTATCACAAACCAGGACCACTTTTAGATTTTCGAAATTCGCATTTTGAAAAATTTTGAATTCAAAAAATTATTTTTAGGGAAAAAACTAGTATTTCACAAAAAATATGAACCTATAAGATGTTACGCATTTAACTTCGACCTTGTTACTCATTTACTTTTGACTCTTCATTGACACACTTTTACTTTAAGTTTCCTTTTTGGATAAGTTGACCTACTTCTATTAGAGTATAAGTAGGACAGGACATGTGGTCCTTCGTCAGTTATAATCTATATCTACGTTTATATGCTTGTACCAAATCTTGGATTAATAAAGAGACATCAAATTCTCTAAAAACAATTCGGTTAATTATTAAAAAACATGAACAACCATTTTTTCGGTACAACATTTAGCGATCCTGCCAGAATAGTTCTTCAACTATTATATATCAAAAGAAGACTATCTGAGATGCGAACCTTGGATTGGAATCCAGAATTCTACGGAACTCTACAGATAAGAACTCCAGACTTTATTTACGAAAAAGCCCGTTAATCAGAATTTGAATAAATTGATCGGTATCCGAATTAAGTAAGGTACTATACTACGTAAATCAAATGAATTTAATTCTAATAAGGAAATTGAAACGTTACGCATTAAATCGCGGTAATAACCCTACGAGTTCCGCAAACAGCCGGATGTAAAGAAAACAGTCTTATAGCCACTTTTATCAACAGGATACTCAACGCAGCGAATTCCTTTCGGTGGAAAACAACATTTTGTCAACACGGCACTCAAGGAGTCCACGGTCTCCAAAAGGCGAGGGAGTCTACGGTCTCCAGAAGAAAAAGAAGGAAAGAACAAAGCTAAAAATAGTAAATAAAAACAATAGGTATAAGAAGTGTTAGATTTTTGTACATTTTGAAGATATTTGTAAGGCAAATTTTATGACTAAAATCATAAATTTTGCGTCCAAATACTACCAAACATTAGGCTCACGTCCGTACATACGCCCCTGGTGCTCCCTGGCCTCTGCATCCGTTAATAAAACAAAAATCTACCTGCAATTTCTTGACATTCTTATAGCACGATCGCAAGAAACCAAGGTTTAAACGGAAATTTATGTTACCTAAAAAAAACATCGAGTGGAATTAGAACACGAAATTAGAACGCGGAATCAGAAAAGTTGTTGTCACAGTGGTTTTCTCTAATTATAGAGAAGATTGGTCACGGCACTAGACTGACGGGACATACTCTGACACAGGTTCAAAAGAGGAGTTTAGTTTATCTTTCTTAACAGCTGCAACGTCTGTAAGAGCACCTCCTCCAAGCCACCTATCCCCCTATAACATGGGAACCGATGATCTTTTACGAACCATACTGGCCAAACTCAATGGGCTAAACGTGAACGTATCTACACTAGCAAAGTAAAACGATAAAAGACTTTTAGAAATACAATCCGTAGCTGAGGAATGTGGAGTGAAAGGGAAAGTAGTATCTGGTAGGGACAATGGCATTTTAACATCAGATAGAAATGAATCGGACGATGAAGAGGAGCAAATAGAAAAAATTACTCAAACAAAACCCACAAGGGTTATAAATTCAACTATTAAAACAGAAACTGCATTTGCGTCATCTCATACAAATTCCAAACGTGAAAATAAACCACCGGAACAAAAAATACTCGCGAAAGACATAATTAGCACGAACAACGTCCCAAACGGACAAGATGATATGGGTATAAAGGATTTTATTAAATGTATAAGAAAAGCCGAAAAACAGTGTTCTCAATCTAGCTTACTTTTAGATTTTATAATTGCTGAAAAAATCCAAGGAAACGCTGAACGAGCAATAAGGTACTCATCTATCCGATATGATGACTTGAACGAAACGTTGAGACAAAATTTAAAACAGATTGGATCAGTTCCAGCCTTAAGAAGCAAGCTTGAAAGTTATAAACAAGGAATTAATGCAACTACTCAACATTTTAATTTACGATTCAGACAAACTTTTAATGAACTTAAGTACGCGCTGCAATCAGAACACTCAAGTTTAGAATCCCATTAATGTACAAGAAGCTCGAAACATGGCAATAGAATCCAAGATTTGGTTTAAAGAAGCGCAGTCGACACATCAAAGAATATTTCCACGGCCTGAAATAAGAACTAGTATACGCCGATCGACACCACCACACATCTAACGACCTCAAGCAAACAGAATACAGATACACTAAAAAAAGTAATATGCGAATCACCACGGTTCGGGTGCAGTATTGTCACAAAATGGTCATCCTTGCTTATTTATATAAAGAACGTTAAATAAAGCTGAGGAAAACTACAGCACAAGCGAAAAAAAATTACTAGCCATAGTATGGGCAGTTAAAAGATTAAGACAATACTTACTTGGAAACCCTTTCAAAATCCAAACCGATCACAAAGTATGGGGTCATAATCTCAAACGATTGTGTGTGTTCACGATTATTGAGATGAAGATTAAGGCTCGAGGAATATAAATATGAAGTACACTACGTGAAAGTAAAAGAACAAAAGAGAAGGTCAAGATATTCAGCAGAGAGAAACCAGAATCATTCATCGATTCCGACGTGGAAAACATAGAAAACGAGTCGCAAGAAACAGCTGAGAATCCCCAAGTGAACTGGTACAACGAATTTATAGAATGGCTATTAGACCCTGTCACCAATGAAAGAGTAAAAATTAAACCAAATATGCTGTAGGAAAATCATGGAAGCAAATTACAAAAGAAAGTATGTCTAAATATGACAAAAGAAAACTGGTTAAAACATTGAGCTTGAGTTGTAGATGAATTCAAGGATAGAAAATTGAATATAGTGCGACTGTAATTTGGAGATCCATTATTCACTCCCGTACAGAAAGAATTAATCCGAAAACTAGTACAATTCTGATCAAATTATTATCCAGATACGGGTTTCTATTGATTCGTCTCGAATGTCCTAGAGCTCAATAAAGCTGAAAAACAACAAACAATTTTTTTGATGAAAACTACCCTTAAAATAATTTATTGTGCATGAGAGAAATAATTTTGAGTAGTGATAGAGAAATTGATCAGCAACTTGGGTCGGAGCAGTGTTGGGCTTAATGGTTTAATAATAAAATGAAATTTTATATTCTTGAAAATCGCATTCGAGTGAAAAAAGCGAAATTATAACAAAAAAAAACTTTGTAGTTAAATGATTGTTCGAATATTCTGAAAAATTTTTTTAAACAAATTTTTTTGTAGTTTATCGATAAAAGTTGATGAAAAAAATTGTTGCTCATCAGCAAAAATACAAATTGTCAAGAAAAATTGCATTAAAACCATTTCTTCTTCACAAATTTTTTCAACAACGTAAGTTCTATCTAATTTTTTACATTCTCATCAAGAAAAGGTATTAATAATTTGCCCCCCCCCCCCCCCGTTTTTGTCAAATGTCCACGTTTTGAGACCCTTTAAATCCGAAAAACAGGTTTTTACGTATGTGTATGTTTGTATATGTGTATCTATGTGTCTGTGTGCCTTTAGTATACTCTTTTAGTGTCCTTAAATAAAGGTCAAGTTCGTTAGAAAGCCATTTTGGATAAAGATTCAAAAAGTGAGCGTATTTTGAAAATTTTTGAGACCACTTTTTTCAAAATACAAAATTTTTGTGTGTGGATATTCATAGTATTTAAACAGAAGAACAATTTATCATAATGTGGAAAAAAGTCAAGAAAAGAAAAATGTTTCTTTTTCAATGCCCTACAAGATTATTCTAAGAAAAAAGAGTTTTTGGTTTCGTACCTAAAGGTGTACCGCTGATTGGGAAGAAAAATGACTTGTTTGGTTCAGAATAACGTACAGCCCATAAATCTTCACCGATTTCAACAGAAAAAAAATTGGAAGAAAAGCTAATAAGATTTCTACGAGTCCAGTATAATTTTTGAATTAGGTTTTTAATTTTTTTATAAATAAAAAAATGTGACCAAAAAATGGCCTTGGTTCTATTTGACGTTCTCGGCGCTCATTATTAACAGGATAATGGTTGAAATCGCTCAAGTTGCATAATTAGTTACAGATATGCCAATATTAGTATTGCAAGAAATTGGAATCGAAACATTATTATGTAAAAAAAATTTTCTTCTGATTATAATTGTTTATTTTTTTTTTTTAAACAAAAAATTTCTATTTTAATTTGAAATATTATTTTCCATCTAGTCTGATTAGATGTTAATCATTTTCTGTTATTGAAGATTCTTAAGGGCATGTGATACTCAGAAATATGTCGATTTTACCAGTTTTAGGTTCCCCCGGTTTTTTTCTAGAATAATAAATATTTTGTATTACAAATTTGGGAAATGATAGCGAATATGATAACGGACGTCCCCACACACTTTTTTTGTGGGTTAATTAAAAAAGTTTTAAATGAACAAAATGTGATTAATTTGCATAGCGCATAGGAAATAGCATCGATTTTTGCAGTGTTAGATTCCCCCGTCTTTATTCCTAGGATAAGAACTATTTTGCCTTCAAAATCTGGAAAATGATAGTGAACATACAAACGGACGTCCCCACACACTTTTTTTGTGTTTTTTTATCAACAAATTTTTAATATTGTTAACAACGTGCGTATATATTTAGTGGTTATGTGTGTTACAATTCACCCGAGCCTTACTTCCAAACTACACAATATTTTTGGCCGAAAACTTTGGACTTAGAAATAAACATAGTAGCTAATCTCCCGGAACTAATCTTGTTTGCAAGCAATCAAAAAAGTTCATTTTATAAATAATTTCCAGATTATCGGAAAGGCAGAGATGAAAAACGACGTAACCTCAAGATAATGCATATGCATAAAATTTTTATTTAGCACAATACATTTTTTTATTATTATCCCTCAAAAAAGAGTCCAGGGACGTCCGTTATGATATTTTATAGCATCTTCGAATTCAGTTTTTAAAATTTTTTATTTTTGTGAAAAAAAAGACGGGGAAACGGTAAGTACCACATGCCCTTAACTTGATCGATATTATGTAGATTTTCTGTCTGCATGGTTTGGAGGGTTATCTACGGCTGGTAAAGTACCATTTCTGATGATATAACAGATTACTTTAAAATAGTTACTGGTACCATTAACATCTAGCTAAATATTAGCGTTATTTTCTTGAATTAAGAGTTCTTATTCTGGTCCTTCTAATAGCTCAATTGGAAAAGGACCTGACCGGAAATCAGAAGTTTTGTGGTTCGATCCCCAATGGAGTGAAGAACGAGTAGGATCTTTTTTTCAAGAAATAATTTTAATTCATAATTGTTTATATTATAAACAAATTTAAGGTACACGTGAAGGAGGTGCTCCACATCAAATCCGAATCAAATTTCAAGAATTAGTGTTAACGCTTCAAGCCTTCATTATAATTGTAGGTGAGTCACTCAGTGACATCCGCTCCTATTTCATTATTATTGACAATGTCATGTATGTAGTGCCCAGAATTTTGGCTGCAGTGAATTTGTGTTTTAAAATCATTTGGGTGCTAAATGCTGAATACGCAGCTGAATACTACATTGGTGTAGTGAATTTAATATACATGTGCATTAAATTCAATATACAGGTCAGTATAACAATGTGCGTGAAAACTCAACCTGCTTTCATTTCTTTAAATCTTGTCAAATATTCTCAATGAAATTAATAATCTAGAATTCGTAGACTCAGTTGTTATTTATAATGAAAGTGCAACGTACGGATAAAATTTTTCCTAATTTTGCTCTAAATGGTCAAAATTTAAGGGGAATACAATTAATTGTAGGTTAAGTCTGTTATTTATTTGCTTAATTGAACTTTTCGACTTATAATCCAATTTTATTTTTGGTTAAAAGGAAGAATGTATCATGTTTTATTATTTAGAATTGAAAATTACAGTTAAATTTATTTTAAATTTGTGAAAAATGAAATTATATGATTTTTCTGGTAAGTCAGCGTTCATTTCCAATTTTTAGTTCTTTTAGAAGGCATTTTATTAAAGAACACAGTCCTAGATGTAGTTTCGAAGAGCCAATAACTCCTAAACGTGTTTTACAAGAACCTCCAAGTAATTTAAATATGGATTCTTCAGAAAGACTAAATATCGCTTCTGCTTTAACTATTAAAGAGCAAGCTTGTGTTCCTTCCATTAAAATACCTTGAACAATAAATGATTCATTATCAGTTTTTATTCCATCCCTGTACGCAAATGTGTTTCTGTCAAGGAACGTTGTGCAAAAATTAATCGATGGGTTAGAAGAATTTGTGCGTTCAATGGTTTCAGCAATTGAAAAGTGTGTAGATGAAGTTTCTTCTGAACATTCACTTTCCCCAAATACTTGATTTGATAAAGTTAAAAATCAAGGTGTATCAAGTTTTGCACCCGTTCTATGTTACCAACAGTTAATTTTAAATTAAGTTAATGTTGAATTTTTTCGCTTGAGAATATTCTATCCAACACACTGCAATACATGGAAAGTCTTAAAGCTAAAGAAGTGATAGAAAAGTGTATCTAAGGCTCTTTCTGGAGAAGCAGAAATTTATGTCATTCAGATCGAGTAGTTACGCCTCTTTTTATGTACTTCGATGATTACGAAACTGGAAATATCAATAGTTCTCATGTTGGTATTCATAAGCTAGGGGCAGTATACGTCTCAATTCCGTGTCTTCCACCTGGGCGCTTATCGGCTCTAACAAATATATTCCTCGCTTTATTATTTCATTCATCTGATAGGACAGCTTTTGGCAATCATGTTATATTTCAAAGACTTATTGAAGAGTTTAATTTTCTTAGCAAAGAAGGGATACATATAGATATTCCAACTTTTATGGGGACTGTGTGTATCGAACTAGCTCTAATTACTGGTGATAATTTAGGAATTCATTCAATTTTTCCTGTAGAGTGTATAAAGTAACAAAAAAAATTATTACAAAAGCAATGCTTCGAGGATAAAATACTTTTGTGCAATACTGCTAGTTATGAATTTGACCTGCCAAAAAATGATTCATCTCTTGCTGGTATAAAAGAAAGATGTGTGTGGCTTGATGTAGACACTTTTGGTTTGTTTCAACAGATAGAGGCTGATGTCCAGCATGATATTCTGGAGTGCGTAGGGAAATACATTTTAGTTTTCATTCTAACAGAGTATACTTAGATTTATCTATTATTTCCACTAACTCTTTTCAACGAAAAATTAGATACCTTTGCATATGGACCTGATAGTAAAAATAAGTCCCTTATTCAATAGATAAGGAAACTTTAAATCGAGGGAACAGACGCTGGTCTTCTAGAGAGATATTGACTCTTTTGCAATTTTTTTGATTAATTGTAGGAGATTTCGTATCAAGAGGTGATACCATTTGGGCTATGTATATAAAACTGAGAAAAAATATTGATATACTTGTAAGCACAAGCATTTCTCCGGAAACAGAAGATTTATTGCAGGTTTTGGGAGCGGAGTTGAATTAGCAATATTTAAAAGTAAGTAAAAATACTGTCAAACCGAAATTTCACAATCTTCTTCACTATCATTCTGCTATTAAAAATACGGTCCCATTTGGTCAATATGGTCAATGAGATTTAAAGCTAAGCACAGGCATTCTAAAATAGCGGCTCGAGCGTCTTGCAATAGAATGAATATTCCATTAACTTTAGCGAAAAACATCAACTCCAACTGAACGCAATATTCAAAAGTGAAAAAATTCAAGAAATAGTTTCCATAGGCCCTAAAAGGAAAATGCTACAATGTGAGATCCATTTCATACAAGCTCAGTTAAATCTAGATCCTGAAAAATCATTAACGAAAGTAAACTGGGCTTTAATGTCTTCTGTAAAATATAAAAAAGGATCAGTTATAGTAAAAGATGTATGTGCGAATAATTATCTATACACATTTTGTATTATGGAAGACGTTTATTTGTACAATTGTAATCGTTTAATCTTCAAAGCAATTCTGTTAGATACTCTAAGTTTTGACGATCACCATTTTGCCTATCACGTGGAACTACCCGCTTTAAAAGAAAATGCTATCTATTTCCTTGATTATCTTCCTTCTCCCATTCCGAACGCCAGAGTAGTTTTATCAAATGGAAGACAGTATGTTGTATTGAGAAACCCATTGTAACTACTACTTACTAGTCACAACTTTATTTGAATTTATACAGTATGTAATTTTAAGAAGCAATACAAATATAAAATGTAAATAAAATTGTCGAAAATGTAAAATGTTCAAAAAATGTGATAACAAATTACAACTGATAATTACGATTATTCACTTTAAATAATTTTAGTTTATGTATGTAAGAGCATGTAAAGCAATAAAGATAGATTGTATTTTCACATCGAAAATTGGAAAGATATTTTGATATTTTAATTTTTTAATTATTTTTTACTTTTCTATAAAACCGAGTAGTAGCGAAATAGGTTAGTTAGGGCGACAGAGACAGTCGGTTGCGACAGCCAAGTGCATTGGATACTGTAACCGAGTAGTTTAGTTAGCGTAGCAGAGACAGTCGGTTGCGACAGCCAATAGTGTATTGGGTACTGTAACCGAGTAGTTGAGTTAGCGTAGCAGAGACAGTCGGTTGCGACAGCCAATAGTGCATTGGATACTGTAACCGAGTAGTTTAGTTAGCGTAGCAGAGACAATCGGTTGCGACAGCCAATAGTGCATTGGTTATTGTAACCGAGTAGGTTAGTCAGCGTATCAGAGACAGTCGGTTGCGACATCCAAGTACATTGGTCACGGTAACCGAGCAGGTTAGCTACCGCAACAGAATGAGGTTGGCTACCGTAACAAAGTAGGTTGCTAATTCTGATCAAAAAATTTCAGCCAATAGAACTTGGTTAAATTTTACAACGAAGTTTGCAGGTGCTGTATTAGCAGTCTTACTTGGTTATTTTCAGCAGAATTTTGGTTATTTTCAACAAGTATGTTTTCGCAGTGTTCATCATTTGTTGATTAATCTTATGATTTTTTATACAAATTTAATAAATAAATCCGTTATTCGGGCGTTTGTCGAGAGTAAACTCAGTTTTTTTAATGCCAGTCTCTTCAGCAGGGAACTTCATGTCAATTTCAGCATAATTCATAATTTTTTGATCAATTTTATAATTTTTTAAATACAAGTTTAACAAACCAATGCATTATTGGGGCATCTGTCGACGGAAAAAATCTTTTTTGTCTATATAAGACTTTTAATTAGGATCTTCATAATAAATTCGGCAACATTCATGATGAGTTGACAAATTTTATGATATTTAAAAACAAATTTAACAAACAAATGCATTATTCGGGCATCGGTGGACGGAAAAATGCGTTTTTTTTTCGATTTCAGCCCCCTATATCTTTGTTTTTTATACGGTCCTCCCATGTTGCCCTATCTATGCTTTCGATTATCTTATTTTGGAAATCTATTCGCACATCCGGTTTTTGTAGGTTCTCAATTTTGATTCGCGTTTGTTTTGCTTTCAGTCTTGCATTCAGGACCCCTCATGACTCTTGTATCTTTGACTAACTCCCTTAGTCTTTCATCCGCAACAACAAAGTCAATTATACTGCGGCTATTTCCTTTAGAC
>NC_046657.1:26725481-26729157 GCF_010883055.1 Belonocnema kinseyi | reverse complement strand
GAGATGCTGCTTTGCTCTTTCATTCAAAATCAGACCTACTCCTTGTTTACCATGTGATTCACAGTCTACTCCTGACCATATTTCAAATCCGCCTTTCAACACTTCGTTTTTTATGTCTTTAGTTCTGAATTTATAAAAAAAGAGAACTATTTCATAGATATCGTAATTTATCAAAGTAAATCCAGCTTAGGATGAAACAATTATTCTACTAACCTACAAGAATACCACCATTGTTTAAAAAAATTATATAGTTGAAATACACAAAATAGAATGTAGCATTTGTTTGGAAGTTTAATGTAATAATAATAAATAATCATAAATAATATAATAAGAAATTTCTGGTTCTAAATTTTTTATATTATAAAAATTTTTTTTTTGTAACCATTTTTTTTTGCTTTTTTCACAATTATAGAAATTTAGGACTAGAAAAACGTTTTCTCGTGCTTGTCATTTAATTCCATAAATTTTCAACTCGATATCGCGTTTCGTGTGAACATAACTTTGATTTGGAAAAAATAAAAAATAAATTTTTGAGGTGACGCTCACATGGCCTTAAAAGTTAGTACAATTTTAATAGTAGATTTTATTTTTTATTTTAACGGTGTAAAAAAAATTGTCAAACTGTTTCAAACACAGTCATTATTGATACTTAGAACAGGTAAAGCATAGTAGCATCAAGTGGAGTACCTACTTAGATCGACACACCTTATTGTAACTATGGTGACAATTGGTGGATAACCTTAAAAAATAATTCCTATTGTGCGCTAATATGCTCTGTGGCACCTAGCGGTATTGGTCCTAAACTACAAAACGTTTCAAATCAGTAATTTAATATAGAAAGTAATATTTATTTATAATGATCGTTTTCTTTTCCATAAACTAAATAAATGTTTCTTCCAACAGATATCATCCACATTTCATTCCAACAAATGTTGATTACACCAAAATAAATGAATAATTTAAACAAATATGCTTGAATGTTAATTTTAAAAAATATTTGTCTCAACGAAATGCAAATTTAATCATTTACAAAAAGTATTTCCTTTTTTCAAACAAATATTTGTTCGTTTTTTTTGGACCGCATCAAATTTTGATTAGCAAATTACTTTGAAAGTTATCGTGTCGTTAGACTACAAACAGAAAGTTTAACATAATTTAGAGAGAGAGAGTTTGGGAATGTTTTGCGTGTTTATTGTGTTTATTGAAAAACACATTTTGAAGTCTTCTATTAACCTTGAGGGAATACCTAAAGTTGCGTAAAACGAGTTGTTTTTCCAGAGAAATTGGAAGAGTAAATTGAGCGCAAAAGAAAGTGACGGGTTTGACATCGAATACTCGAGAAAAAAATTAGTTATCAGGTTTCGTAGCGCAGTAGTTAGAGTTTTGAATTTCAACCCTAAGGGTTCAGCGTGTTCGAGTCTTGGTATCGAGGGAAAAAAGTTATATATTTGTTTTCATTTTTCTCAAATAGAATTCGTTTAACTCAACTGCATTAGAACGTTTTCTCAAAAGCCTCTATATCCCCGTTTTACGCAATTTGCGTAGTAAACCCTACTCAATAATATATTTTCTGCATGTAATGTTAGCGATCATAAATTATGATAATGTAAAAAAAATCTGGATTAAATTGACAACAAAAATACAAATTGGCTTTGACCACGGCCATGATGAAATTTTTACGCCGTCCTAATAAATTTTATGTGGATGTTTTTAAAAGCGATTATAACCTTGTTGTGTCAGAACCAAGACTCTCAGCAGGTGGTATTTGTTCCCATATCATTGCATTAACAAGACTAAAAGAAGAATAAATATTTACTCAATATGAACAATCAGTATAAAAGACAAGAAGCTAAGAATTTTTTCAGTCTGTTTCAAAGAGAAATTCGTATTTGTATAGGAAAATTTATACTTCATTTATATTTTTCACGTAAAATGGTATTAAAAATAGTAATTTTGATGTACTTTGTCAATGGTTTTATTATTTTGGGATTGGCCGGACCTTTTGATAAGGCAACAAAAATTGTAAGTTGAAGAAATTTTTTGTATATTTCCGCAAAGAACACTCAAAAGTAGTATTTTTCGTATTCGTAAAGTTCGTATTTTTATAATAAAATAAAATATCGTGTTGAAATGTTGGTAAATGGAAGGAAATATAAGATAGAAAGTGGTGAGTGTGATAACAAAGTTAGTGTGATAAAGAGAAAACTTTGAATAAAAAGCAAAGTTAGTTATTACCTTTTTTATAAGAAGATAAAGATTATACGTCTTATTATTTGTAAAAAAAGGTGACTCTCATTATTTATTGCTTTGATCAATTATAAAAAAACCAAAATCGGTCAACAGTTCGAGGCTTGATGAAGAGGTTAAATATATCAATTTTTGCTATAAAAATGTAAGTATAATAATAATTGGTAAATAACATCCTTATATGTATTTACGTGAACAAATAATTTTTTAATCAATTTAAAATAGGTAAGTTGTTCAATATTACGGAACTTTCAAACCAAATTCAAATTTGCCCTTTTAACTAATATCCTTATAAATGGCAAAACATTGTAAGCCAGCATTCATTATAAAAATCAGTGTATGTTTAATTAACAGTTACAAAGGCACAAACTTTTAAAATTTGGATTCTATTGAGTCATTTACATATATCACACTTACCCGTAATGGCGGAAAATCTGAAGTCATTCTGCCAAAGAAAATAAAAACGATTTTTTACGCAATTTTTTTTTCATCAAAGAAGTGGAAGACAAAGTAGAATTTTCTATTTTTGCATTTCTTATTTTTTTCCTGGAGATTTTTCATAAAATCTTTATTATAGACAAATGGGGATTCTGTCCGATTGGATAATGGCTATAAGATAAGCATAGAGAACTGCAAAATCAGCTTTTATTTTTAAAGTACAAACTTCAATGGCTCAGAGACTGGTTGACTGACATTGGATTTTATTTAATTTTTCAAAATCTTAGCGCGATTTTTTATTCAATAAAAATATCCTACAGATATGTCCCCATGCGACTATCACATGTTTCAAAACCTGAAAAAAATATTTGGTAGGTAAATATTAGGCGTAGGACTTTTTAAAAAGCCTTCGTGAGACATCTACAAACTTTGACGATGTATTTTTCATAAACAATGACTGTCCAAAATGTGAAATTTGTGCACTTGGGCAGAAAATTTATTCAACGTTACTTCCTATATCGAAAATCAAAAACACGTTTAATCGATGTGCATCCCCCCAATTATTGATTAACATAATAGAATAAAGTAAGGACCGGCGGAACAATATTTATCTAGGTGAGTATTGCCGTACAAACTAAAACGATACCTAAATGACTTTGCCACTTAGGTCAACTTTTTCATTGCCAAGTTTAAGAAAAATAACCCTAAGCGGCAATGTGACTTCTGTATCTTTTCAGTTTGTACGACATAATAAGTTAACGTAGAAATTTACGTTGCAATACTAATCGTATTTTGAAACAGTTTACGTGAGAGATAGGCAACAATGAATTTAATTTCTAAATTTTAGGGACACCCTGTAGACTTTAAAAAGATGGCTGATTCCACAGATCTTGTGGTGAAATTATTATTTTGAGTACACAGAAATCTAGGTGGTGCTTTGCTCTTTTATCCCTTGTTTCTAAATACCATCAAATTTCACGTGTTGTTTTAG
>NC_046657.1:26709952-26725381 GCF_010883055.1 Belonocnema kinseyi | reverse complement strand
ATTCTCAGGTATCAAAGAGAGAGCACCTGTTCGTGGGTGCTGTCAATTTCTACCACTTAAAATTTTCTTACCTTGATAAGGGTACTGTACGAGTACCGAAACTTTAGTAATGTCATAAAAATAAAAAAGACGAAATAAGGAAGGGGATGTGGTTGGCTGCCTTCTCATTTTTCTTTCCTCTTTTTTATTTTTTTCCGAAAATTTTATTTTATTTTATTTTTTTTTTTGTTTTTTTTTTAGATTACAATAGGGTTTTTTTGGTTTTCGTTATTTCGTTGTGGTCTAAATTTGTTCGTTGGAAATATCTTGAAAACTTGTAAAATACCCTAAGGTATTTAAAATCTTCTGCAATCAATTGCTAAAATTAGTTTAAAATTCCTTGAAATCTTTTATAATGCGATCAAAAAATTTCCAATCCTTTAAAATTTTTTCAAATTATTATTTTTTTATATCATTAGAATCTTGGGAAATGCCCTCAAATATTTCAAGCGCTATGAAAACTTCAAAAATGACTTCATACTTCTTAAACCCTTCGAAAATGACTTGGAATACTTTGAAATACTCTAAAATATTCCTAATCTTAGAAATTTCCTTCACATTATTTAAATAAATACAAAATTCCTAAAAATCCTTAATAAATTCCTTAAATATTTTAAGCCCTTCAAAGGCTTGAATTTTCTTCAAAATGCCTTGGTTTCTTTTTAAATACTTTAAAACACGCCCATTTCCTTAAAATGCCTTCGAATTATTAAAATAAAAAAAATTCCTTGATATCATCTGAAATTCTCTTAAATATTGTTCTAAAATATATATTTAGTTACAATATTTTTCAATTGCTTCATAATTTTGTTAACCTCATCTGAAATCTAATGAAATTACTAAGATCAATTGGAAATCCTATGAAATCTGTTAAAATGCCCTTTAATATTTCCAATATTTGAAATTTCTTTAATTATTGAAATAAATAAAAAATTCCTTAAAGTCTTTAAAAATTCCCTAAAATCTGCCAAGTTCCATGGAATCTTTAGAATGAATTGGAACTTTTTAAGGCTTTCAAAAATTACTCGGAATCTAAACTAAAATCAATTGAAAATTCCTTAAAATCTTAAAATACTCTAAAAGTTTTTAAAACCTAATTTTTTTTTAATTCCTCTTTGAAACTCGTTTAAATTATTTAAATATTTTGAAATTAATTGAATTTATTCACATATCTTTAAAATTCCCTGGGCTCTTTTTGAACACCCTAGAATATGCCCAGTCCTCCAAAATTCATTCATATTATTGAAATAAATAAAAATTCTTTGGAGTCTTTAAGAAATTCTTTCAAATATTTGCCTACAAGATATGTCAACTTGAAATCTTTTAAAACCAATCGGAATGTTTTGAAAATTCTTCAGATTAAAAAACAACATATCTTATGGTCATTAAACTTCATTGAAATCCGATCAGTAATATTTGAAAGGTTTGAAAACTTACTGCTGGCTTTCTCCTAAATTTCATATTTCTCAACCTTTTAAGAAGATTTTAATAATTTAGACGGAGTTTTATCCCGGATATCTATTGAATTTTTTACTGAAATTTATATCGTTTTCTCTTTATAGATGAGCGCTTATAAAGCGCGATGAGCCGCTTATAATGTGACAGAGTGAGAAGGGAAAGGAAAGTGAAAGATATACAGCTAAGTATTGTTCTCTATACCGCCCAGCAGTGCTAACTTTGACCATCTTAACTTCCTTATCTGTTTCTCTATCTCCTCGTCATTCAACTTATCCTTCTCTGCCTTCTGTCTTTTATCTACTCCCATAATCTCTCTTCCGTGAATCTGAACCCTGTAACGATTCTTTCAAAAACTCACTCTACTCCTCACTCCCTATATTCTCTCTTATCCCTACTTTACACTTCCTCAACCTATTTAGTATCTTCCACACGTACTCTTCTATCTAATTATCCTTCTCTTCCATCGCAACTGCGGGGTACAATGTTGCTAATTATTGCCAGATGTTGTTCGATCACTCTATGCATCAGCTCGGAATGGACACTCACGAAGAGACGTTGTTGTTCTCCCTTCATGGGTTCTCTTCCAGAGCCTTTGCATAAAAGTGACATCTAAAAACATCTCCATTTATTTTCGGCTTCCATTTAAGCACTTTTTGACCTGCGCAACCTGGAGTTGCTAGTGGAATGCAGTGTCAACCTCGGATCTTATTCGGGTGATGATTCTTCTAGGGAAGAGGTTTTCGGCTATAATTTGACGCCTTCGTTTTTCAAGATCGTCTTCGCTGACTATTTTTATTTTCGGAAAATTCGCTCAAAAAATAAGCAAAAGGCCATTCCTTCAATACAAGTAGTGGTCAAATTAGTAGAGCATCAAATACTTGTCATTATAAATTTCAAAGTTAATAACTGGCATGGCATTCCTGTGAAAGTGGTCGGTTGATAGCTCCCAATCGAAATATCCTCCGGAGACGTAGCTGATGTTCTACTACCCAGGTAAAAAAGTATATATAATTTATATATATTGGTGGACAAAACACTGATATTTTTCATTTGTTTTACATGGTAAAGTTCATAAAACAAATCAAACATATAATTGTCTTATCCACTATACATAAATTATATATAACTATTTCACCTGGGTACTTATAACTTCTTTCTTTCCTCGTAAAGCGACCAGGTAAGGAACTTCTCGATGGTATGTCGGTTTTTGGTGCTCTTTTTAGCCCCTTTCCTCTTGTTTTCCTGCTTCTCTGATATGGATACTCCTGTCAGTAGCGATGCTACAGCCAACATAGCCGTCGAAGTCATGAGAGGAAAGCTCCGCCGCGACACAGTTCACTGATCAATATCTCTAGCAAACAACCCAGGCAGAGAGATTCACAAAATTCATCATATGTGATAGATCACATGAATATACACCATGTCACGCATTTCTTATAAAGTAATTTCTTCCGAAAGTTCCTATCCTTGCATACAACTTGAGCATCTTTTAAATCCATACATCTTTCCCTGCAAACTCTTGTACTTCTATGTCTCTTTAGAAAGTTAAAATTGTGTTTTCAATGATAATTAATGCAAAGATAATAATTATTAAAATATATATTTTGTCGAAAGAGATTTTTTGTGGAATAATATTATTATTACTATTGAGATGAATAAAAAAGAAAAGAAAAACCTACAGAAAAGTAAAATGCTTTGCGTTGAAAATTGTTAAATAAGTACATTTATTTATAACAATTAGTTAGAAATAATATTTGTTATGCAATGGCGGTATATTCAAAAATACGGTTAACGCTATTCATCCAAGTTTTAGATTTAACGTTAAATTTATCTATTAATATAATTTCAATAACTATCAAAAATTCTCATCGGATGCAATTATAGCGTAGCGATAGAAAATTTTTATATTTGTCTCCTGGCAATTTATAAGCAAAGTTATGAAAACATTCGTTTTCTTTCGCGTGCCGCAGGAGTGAATTTCTGTATTAGGTTTAATACACATGTATTGGAAGTTTTTTTAGATACGTATATTAAACTTAAGATACCACCAAATTTGAAAGTTCAAACACACATCTGAAATTCAATATACATTTGTATTAAATTTCAGATGTGTGTTTAAACCTCCAAATTTGGTGGTAACTTAAATTTAATATACGTATCTGAAAAAACTTCCAATACATGTGCATTAAACTTAATACAGGAATTTCTACAGTGCACTTCTGTATAGGATACAAGATAATATAAATAACACAAAAAATGTGCATTAGTTATCTAATTTAAATATATATCTTAGGTTATCTGTATATGACATAGAACGAAGGAACCAGCCTTATGACCGAAAATGAGTTTCGGAGAAAAAGCGGATCAAAATAAACGCAAGACGAACAAGTAGCAAAGGGGCTCTCGTACTTACAAGTACATGCGACAATGGGAATTTTTTTATTTGATAAGGGGAAGAACTAAATTAATTAGCTTAACCATATTAACTAACCTTTTCACTCAGACGGGCGACTGGCAAATTAAATGTATTTAAATGTTTTTCATGTTACAAAGTATTATTTTAAAAATAATTAGTAATTTTTTTGTAGAAAAATATCGTGAAATAAGCCAGTGACAGAGCAATTTCGACTACGCCTATTGAAAAAGACGATTTGTAGTCCCAGCGATATCTCAACGTAGATTTATCGGAAATCAAAAAAGTTCGCAAAATTTAGTGAAAATTTAGCACGAAAAATAATCAATTCCTTATCGATACCGTCAGATTTGTTTTGCATAAACATATTATCAGGAGAAATATTATTTTAATTAATGGAAAATTTATAGTCAAACTGACTGTCAGGTTGATTAGCGACTGTATATAGAGATTAAATATAGCTTTAGGGTCCGACTTTCGAATTTTTATGAGCACCCTCGTTCCTCCCAAATTGCTCGTTTTCCGGAAGAAGAAAATCCGTCATTTGTTTACACGTTAACCCGTGCCCCCGGCCTTTTCAATTCAATATGGAGTTTTAAATGTGAAAAGCTCGGTTTCCGAAAAAATAGAGAAAAGAAGTACTTGTTATAAACCTTTTTGTCAATACAGTATGATTCACATCTTCAGGGCTGACTAAGGAACATGAGAGTAGTCAGGCTAAAACATTTCACGCAATCAGCACTAGCTGAACATCATATCGAAACAGGAAATAACATTTTATTTCATGAAACAACAGTCATTGCAAAAAGCGCACAACAAATTTCCAAGAAAACATAGAGAAGCCATGGAAATCTTAAAACACCCTAATAACATCAATAGGGACAATCGATATAATACCAATCCGATTTGGCTTTCCGTTCCTCCGGATTTTTTTTTTAAAAGACCTGATTGGCCAATCAACTTCAACCATTCCCCACGGTGAGGCGCTCTGGCCAATCACAAGCATCGTAGAGAGTATACCTAAGAACAATATGACCTGACACATGAGTTTTAGGTCAGCCCTGAAGATGTGAACTGCAATGTTTACGAAACGTCGGCAAACAATTCGTAGTTTTTTACGCGAGTGAAATCCGAAATATCTCTTATTATCAAAATGAATCATCGTGAAAGCATAAAATCTACTAAAAATAATTCTCATTCATTTAAACCACTTTTTTCCTCCTGTAAGTCGTGAAAAGTTATAAGTTTTTGGTATGAATGACATAAACTTGATGAATGTCAAGAGTAGTAATTCTTTTTTTAAATATTTTATAATTATTTAAACAATTTTAATTTCATCAAACAATTTTTTCTTCCTTAAATCGTGAAATGTTCTGGAATTAATTACACAATTAACAAATGTTCAGAGTAATATATTTTTTAATGATATTTAATATAATTATTTAAAACATTTCGATTTGTTTCATCAATTGTTCCCCTGTAAAGCGTGAAAAGTTATTTTCGGGAATTAATGACAGAATTAAAAGATTTTGAGAGTAATACATAAGAGAGTAATATATCACCCCGGGAAATTAATGAAAATTGTGAATTTGATATAATTTGCACCTAAATTTTTCCTAAAGTATGGACATGAAGTAGAACAGAGAAATAGTTTTAAGAAGAAAGGACCATACTTTTCTTAGAGCAATTGCATATAATTCATTAAACAATATCCAGTATACTTTCTGAGCTAAGCAGATACTAAATAATAAGCATCATTGTGCAAGAGATTGGAAAAAAGTATAATTTTCTTCATCGTCCCTATGAACAGGTCTAACTAAGTAATTATTAATTGTTTATATAATTGCGAAAACATTTTAACAAAAAATTGTTAGTCTTAAAATCAGTTAATTGGATGATTAAATGCACAAAAGAATAACTTTTTACGGTTGAAGGAGAAGAAAATTGTCTAAGCAAATGAAAATTATTTTAAAAATTGCTGAATATTCAGTTTTTCAATTGACTCTCAACATTCGTTAACTGTGTCATTCATTCGGAAAAGTAATATCTTTTCAGGCTGTACAGGGAAAAAATTGTTTAAGCAAATTGAAACTGTTTAAATAATTACTAACTCATCGCACACTGGGCGTCATGCTCGCTTCACTCGCAAATTGAGCGCGCCTGTGTGAATCTGTTGGAACTCGCGCTTCGCTCTCAATATTATATTTACCGCAGTCTCTGCGCTCGGTTAAAGGTCAAAGCATCGACACCTGTAATTTGTTGATTGGAAATTATCTTTTGTTAAAGCTCCTTCAGCTTTAACAATCACATTCTCATAACGTATCACGTGCTTCGCCCTCGATTTTGTCCAAATGTGAACTCTTCTACGATATTTTCAACAATATCATATAAAATGTATATTATATTTATTTCTGTATCTCGTACTGGTACTACTTATTCAGATATTTAAAAATAATGTACAAATTTTATTTTTCAATGATTACTTTAACAGTTGCTTATTAATTTGCACTAATTTTATTATATAATTTAGACAAAAAGTTTGTTAAATAAAATTTTATTGTAGCTTGTGTCATTTTTCTAAAGAGATAATTTTTTTATTTTTCATGAATTTTTATAACAAGACCTTGTAAAAAATTGGCAGATCTTTTTTGGTTGAACAACTTTTTTTCATTTTTTTTCGTCTCTTGTGTCGTTTTTCCAAAACTTCAGTCTTCTATTTTTATCAAAATATGAGTAAAAACAAATTTTTAAATCCTTTTTGGATGAGAAACTTTTATTTATTAACTTTTTTCGTACCTCGTGTCACTTAAAAAATATTTCTTTATTGTTAATGTTATTTTTTACAATTCAAAAAAAAACTGTGTGGTTCATCAAAAAAGAATTACTGACAAATTTATAGATCTTTCTTGGTGCACACGTTTTGTTCGTATTTTTTGTGTGCCTTGCATCGTTTTTCTAAAAATTTAATTTTTTCATATTTAATGTAATTTTTGACGATTAAAATTAAAGCTACGAATCCTCTCAAAAAATGATAACTGATGAATTTATAGCTCTTTTTGGTGAAACAACTTTTGTCTAATTGATTTTCCTTAGCTTGTGCCGTTTGTCCAGAAATTAATTGTTGTTATGCTTAATGTTGATTTTTACGAATAAAACAAAAAGTACGAATGCTATCAGAAAATGATCAATTACAAATTTTGTAGATCTTTTTTGAGTGCAGGCTTGTGGCTTTTTTGTCATTTTTCGTGTCTTGCATAGTTAGACCGATAAATGGATTTTTTTTATTTTTCATTATTTTCTGTGCCATCCAAATTTGAATAAAAAATTTTTCAAGAAAATTCAAAGAGTTGTAATGATTATCCTATAGGGCTTTCAAAAAGCAAAATTTTACTTGCTTAAGAACAAACGCACAGAGATTTTTTTAATCTCGAAAATAGTGTTCTCGAAAATTTTGAAACGGGTCTCACTCATTGCACTTTTATCCATAATGACTGGCTAAAGTACTTAAACTTTAGTTTAGGACACTTGAAGAATATACCAAAGGCTAATCCAATCAGTAATCCGCATAGAGTTATGCATACAGACAGCCATAGACATATTTGCGAACACCTGTTTTTTCGGGTTCTGAAGGTCTCAAAGCGTGGACATTTGACAAAAACAAGGTGGTCAATTTTAACACAAAATTATCATCTTTTCTGATTTGAATGTAAAACTTGTTGAAACAAAATGACATTGTTTAAATAATTAGATGAGGTAAAAATTATTATTTTTGGGTTTGTATGAGGGATGCTAATGGGATCTATAGTGATTTAATTGGAACTATATATCTCCTTAATATGAAATCTCTAAACGATATTGTCGATTTCGATTGTCACATTACTCGATTTTCATTTCTATATGCGTGAGACACAAGTTGTGAATGGTTTAGACAGAGTTGAAAAATATTGAAAAATTTGTCACGATTGCTCGTTCTTTGATAGCTGCACTCGTGCGAAAGGGACACACATGAGTCACCGTGAGTTAGACAGTAATGGAACGTTACACGCGTTTTCTTGAAGTTGAATGATCTCAACGGAGCTGGCTTGATCTGCGCTTGCTTGGATTTGAGTGACTTCCATTGGCTACGGTGCGCGTCTGTCCTTGATTTTTAAGTACGTACGCGAACGGCACACAGGTCAAGCATGCGCAAGTATTTTTGGATCACTGTTGGGAATAATAATTGAATCAAATTTCAAGGTCGATAATACTAATCAACGCTTCTCATTTACAGGGCATCTGCTTGTTATTTATGATCGAATTCTTATTTCAATTTAAGCCTCTCTGCTTGTTATTTATGATCGTATTTTCATTTCAAGTTCGGAAAGAACATTTTAAAGCCTTCAAAGCATTTGAACGAGCTATCTGGACCATTAAATATATCTACCTGAGTGCCTGCGGAGAATTTCTCCGAGCTTCTCAGAGCCTTGAGAATCTTTAGCATATACTCTGAGATTTCTATCTATTATTTGTTCTATTATTATATATCTATTATCTATTATTTGTTATTAATATATACATTAACATTAAGTAATATTTCTATGAAGCATGGAATTTGTTATTAAAGTCCATTGCTGGTGGAAAATGTGATAACAACTTTCGAAATTTTGAAGTTAGGAATTAATTTTAGAATACAAAAGCGAACTGCTGGTCGCAGAATTAGATAATTTTGGCCACTTTAATGTAAATCTTCCGTATATATCTACAAAAATCTATCATATATTATTTTTTGCTATGAAAGGTTACGAAAATGTACTACAAAAACGTTAAGAAAGTTAAGCTTTTACTGAAATTTTGCTTACAAACTACACAAAGATTTCATTCAACTTTATAAAATGTTTGGTGAAAAAACAGAAACTATTTTATCAGGATTAAAATAAAAAAATAGCTTTTTATGTTTTCATCTTACGTCTTTTTGATAAATTTGTTTACTGCGAGCAGTTCGCTCTTGAATCGCAAAATGTAATATTAACCTCAAAATCTCAATAAGTTGCTACCGCATTTTTTATCAGCAATGAAATTTTATAACAAATTCGATGTATCACAGAAATAACACTTGATGTTTATATTGAATGCAAATAATAACTAAAACATTAACTTATAACTAAAAGTACACCAATGTTACACTAACTTTACTCAATATCAGAAAGGTACCATTAAACTCCTTGCACTTCAACTTTACAACAAAACAGCTGTATAAAATGTATAGGCTTCCAATGTTTTATATGCTTTTAAACAATATATGGTTTAAGAAATGTGGGACTAAATGAATTATGTTCAGGTTTATGGATGTATCGGGTCCTCATATTTATATTTCTAACAAAAAACACAAATTTTCAACAAAATACGGGACTTTTCAAACAAAAAATTCCATTTTTAACTAAAAAAAATCAAGTATCAATAAAAAATATAAAATTTTAAACAAAAATAGAATAATTCAGTTTTTAGTTTATAACAGTTAATATTCAATCCACACAATGAAATTTTTTATAGGTTATTAAAAATTTTAATTAAAACAGATGAACTTGACACCAAATGGTAAAAGTTTTGACAATAAAGATGAATTTTTAATCACAACGATTAATTTTTAATTAAACAAAATTTTTTAAACAAATAATAGAATTATCAACTAAATTAATCTTCAATGCAAGAGCAATAGTATAAAAAGAATTTAGAATAAAATAGAATTTACTTATAACCAGGCAGGTTCTACACATTATTTAGCGGAATCTCTCAGCGATTAAAATTTTTTTATAGTAAATTATGCAAGACGTTTTTTCTGATATAAGACAAAAAAATGGAATTTGGAAATCTATGTTAAGAATAATAAAAAACGGATTAATTTTTTACCCATAAAATTAATTATCTACAAAAAAGACGATTATTTTTCAACCAACAATGGTACAATTAAAATTTTCCTTAGACATTAATTTTTAATTAAAAATATAATTTTTCATTCTGAAATTGTCCAGTTGAATTTTTAATCAATTTTTTACGAAATAGTTGAACCCTTATCAAAAAGATCAGTTTTCAAACAAATAGTGGAGTTTTCAACAAAAAAGATAAATTTTTAATTAAAAATATAATGATTTAAAACCAGAAATAGGATAATTCCTTTTTAGTTAGAAGAATTAATATTTAACAACAAACAATTAAATTTCAACAAATGAATTGAAATTTTACTAAAATAGATGCATTTGATGATACATACATAGTTGATCTTTCAAGCAAACAGATGTATTTTCAACCAAGAAGATTAATTTTATATAAAAAAGACGATGTTTGAAATAAATAATTGAATTTTCAACCCAAAAAAAAACATTTTTAATTCCAAATTTTACAAAAAAAAAACAACAAAAAAAAACGGAATGTGCAACTTAATAGTTTTGTTCTCAATCACAAAGATGAATTTTCAAACAAGAGGACTAATTTCCTACCGAAATTTTCAAAAAAATAATAATTGAATCCTCCCTGAAGAAGATGAATTTTCAACCGCGAAGATTAATCTCCCTGTTTAAAAAGACGGTACAAAAAAATTATATTTTTAATAAAAAAAGATCCATTTTTTTTAAATATCATTTTTCTATAAAAAATGGTATAATCGACTTTTCTCTTAAAGAAATTAGTTTTTCACCAAAAAACGAATTTTTCATGTAATAATAGAATCCTCGAAACAAAGATGAAATTTCAATTAAGAAGTTTATTTTTCTACCAAAAATAACGAATTTTCAACAAAACTCTGAATTTCTAAATACTGCATCAAAACAGATAAATTTATTTCTAAACAGTTCAATCTTTAACGAAAAAAGGTCGATTTTAAACTAAAAGGAATAATTTTCTACCAAAACATAAAAATTAAAAAAAATTTAATCATTAAGTACAAAAGGTCAATTTTCAATTTAAAATATCAATTTTCGACCAAAAATAGTAGAATCGAAATTTCTTTTAAAGAAATTTGTTTTTGACAAACTGAAAAGGATTTTTTTTAAATAACTCAATCCTTAATGAAAAATATTAATTTTCAACTAATAATGTTACGAAAATAGTTGAATTTCCAATCAAAAAGGTTCGTTTTGAACCGAAATAGATGAAGCCTCAATTATGAACTTAATATTCAACGAAAAATTAAATTTCAGTTTTTAGTTAAAAAAATAATGTTCAACTTAAAGAAGTGCAATTAAAAATAAAGCTGAGTTCTCTACCAAAATAAATTTCAATTAAATATATCAACACGTTTTTAACCAAAAATGGAAAGTTGAATTTTCACTTCAATAAATTAATGTTGAAAAAAAAGAATTGTCAGAAAAATAGTTGAATCCTAAATCAGCAAGAAGAATTTTCAAACATGAAGATTAATTTTATACTAAAAAAGACAAATTTTGAACCAATTACTTGATTTTTAAACTATAAGGGAACAGTTTTTTTAAAATTTTTGTTGAAAATGTTCAACAATTTAAATGCATTTTTTTATGTCTTGACTAAAATTGTTTCTTGGTTAAAAACTCATCTCTTTGTGTAGAAACTTGATCTTCTAACTGAACATGAACACAATGAAAATGTATCCCTTTAAGTTTAAAATTCAACTGCTTTTTAAAACTTGCCTTTTTGGGTGGATAATTCAACAATTTTGTAGATATTTTTCTTTTTTCTTTGTTCGTTCTAGAGCTTTGCGCTCGATAATATATGCATATATACATCTACAACTGTAATTTGGTAGTTTTGAATTATCTTTCGTTAAAGCTCCTTTATTGAGGACTCAATTATTTTGTTTAAAATTTATATTTTTTGTTTGCATTCGACTACTTAGTTAAATGTTAAACTAAATGAGTAAAAATGAATCTTTTTTTTGTTGAAGATTCATCATTTTAGTTGAAAATTCTTTCTTTCTTTCTTTGGTTGAGGATTAATCTTTTTTATTGAACATTTCTCTAATTGTTTTAAGGTTGAACGACTTTTTACAAATTATTTTTTTTTTTGTATAAGATTCATTATTTTAGTTAAAAATGTATCTCTGGTTAAAAACTTAAAAATTTTCTTGAAATGAATTTTTTTATTCAATTCAGCTGTTGTTTTAGAATAATCACATTTTTTAGTTTTTAATTGGTTGAAAATTTATCTACTTATTCAAAAGTTTAACCATTTTATTAAAATGTTGTATTTTTGGATGAACACGTAACTATTTGATTGCCAATTCGTTAATTTTTTAAAAGTGATAATTAAACTTTTTCATTTTCAGTGTAAACGGTTTCGTTAAAAATTTGGCTTTTTAATGAAAGATTTGCATTTGACACCGAATAGTTTAACTTTTAACCGAATAGTTAAATTTTCAACCTAAAAATATAAATTTTAAACTGAATGACCAAATTTTCAAACAAAAAAGATTAATCTTTAAACAAAAAGAGTTGTATTAAAAAAAAGAATTCTTAAAGAAAACTTAGTTGTGGATATCTTAAAACAAAAAGAAAATATTTTCAACAAAATATTTAATTTTTTAACCAGAGGTGCATTTTCGAACCAGCATGTAAATTTTCAACAAAGTAGTTGACTTTTTAACCTGCAAATATGAATTTTAGATAGAAAATGTAATATTTCATATTTCAACGAATGCAGATGCTGCCAAGAGATGCTTTGTAAAATAAGGAAACGAATTTTCAATCATAAAGATTAATTTTCTATAAGAAATTCGAATTTAAACCAAAAGTAGCAAAGTTACTTTTTTACACAGACAATTAATTTATTTCCTAAAAAAAAGAATTAAAAAAAATAGTAAATTTTTTATCCAAAGAGATGAATTTTTAACTAAAATTATGAATTTTTCAACTAGAAAGACGAACTTTAAACAAATAAAGAATTGCCAGTTAGGAAATTAAAAATTTGTACCACTTCTTAAACTTTTAAGTCAAAAGACTATTTTTCTGTAAAAAAGTTATAACACCTTGACCCTCCATCTACCAAAATCAACCAAATTTTTTACAACACCTGCACCCCACATGATATTTTTTCAAACAGTTATTTGTTGAAAGTGTTATTTTGAATAGAATATTTCATTAATTTTAATGTATTTCAGTCCTAACTCGGAAACCAATAAAGATTCTTAATTGTTCTGGGCCCCGTTTTGTAAATTGTATATCTGACTTTACTTTTGTTGAATTTATCATTTAAATAAATAATTATATAAACAGCGTAATTATAGAAAATTTATTATTTGTAACAATTTGTTTATAAATATGACAAAAAAAAGTAATCGGACAAACACTTATTCTTATTTTATCCTCTACAAATTATCCCTCAGACCTATTTACGCTATAATTTACCCGAAACCAACAATCGAGGCACACTTGTAAAAAAAGGTTTCAAATTTTCAGTTAGTTATTATAAACAAGAGTTGCTCTACTTTAATTTGCTCAAGGGTTTTTAAGCTTCAATAGTAGGTCTATCTAAATGTTTTAAACAGAAAAATTGTTGTTATCTTCGTGTTCCAGCACAAATACTAATTTGTCTGGAATTTGTAGAAGGAAAGACAGTTTGACCTACTTTTTAAAATGATGTTTCGTGCAAATATTAGCAAACGTCTCAACATCGTTAATAAAATCATTTGGGGTAAATTTTTTGGACAGCTAAATATTAAAATGAGAAAATACATTTTTTGTTCACATTAAAAATGCAGGCAGACAAAATTTTTCCTTTTCTATTTTAAATAATTTAACATATCGAAGAATTCAAATTGAATGTTTTTCTCTATTTGTGAAACTTTAAATCAGTACTATGGGTATGGCATAGATTGAGGTTATGTTTCTTCATAAGTTCATTTATCATTTGATTATATTATATTCATGAAAAAATAATTTCCGATAGTCGAACTTTGTTGGCTTAAGAGAGTGTATTATTATTATTATTATTATTTAATAAATACAAATGCAGAGTTTACGTTACGTAAACGCCTTTACGTAACGGTTGCCATGCTGTTAAAAAAATAATCACATACACACACATTTAAATTAAAATTACAAATTATAGTTACTTAAAATGTAATCCTTACTTCTATAGGGTTGGATAGCTTTGATAATATATTTATTGCTCCTTTTGTATTTCCAAGGAATACTGCTGGAGCAAATGTCACTCCTAAACGAATTTTGTCGTTATATTCGGGTTTCATTGAATTCATAACGAAGAACTGAGTCCCTCCTTGTGAATAACCTATGTAGAAAAGTCTTATTTGTACTATTTTTGTTATAACTTTTTATTTATATATAAAACATTTCATATAGTTAAAGTTATATCGAATTCTCACCTAAAATCCCGAAATCCGTAACTTGTTTCCAGAAACATCGTGTGTTTTTTAGAGTAAGTATTCCCTCGATTATTTCCGAGCCATATGTCGTAGCCGCTATCAGCCACAAGAAAAGCTGGAAAATATAGTAAACGAATTGTAAAAATAATAAAATATAATATTACTATATATAAACTAATATATAACAATTAATTAAATATCAATGAAATACACTATAAAGAATAATAAGTTAGTAAATATGTATAGTTGTGCAGTACCTAAACCATTACTGGGACCAGTTACAACCCAGTCTGCTGAAGATCCTAAATTTTCATGCATAACGAGAACCACTGGTTTATTATTTTTAGGACTCCCTTTTATCACGTTTCGTCCGAAAGGTACATTATGTATCTGAAGAATGTAGCCGTCTTCTGTTTCAACATTGTATATTTTAAACGGATAACCGTAATCTTCAATCACATCATTCTGAAAATTATTTAAAAAATTAGAGTATCAAGAATTTTATAATCAAAATAAAATTTTTAACTTGAAACTATGAATCGCGTATAGTTCCAAAAATTCACCCAAAAATATTCACTTGATACATTAAATGGAGGTTCTCAAGAATCTTCTCAAGGGATTTACATCGTAGTTTCATAGAAATTTAATTAATCATTTTTTGTAATATTTTGGAAAAATCATGAAAAATACTATCTTTCGACAATAATCTTCTGTATAAAAGTTAGAGATCTGATCAAAATGGATCTTTCTTATGTCGATACTCTTTTTCTAGAACTAATATTTTTCAATAACAATGAAAAAAAACGAATTTTCTGATATTTCTTTTGAACACTTGTTAAACTTGGTAAAATAGTAAGTAATAAATAGTTTAAGTATTAAATTTATACAACTAAAATATGTCAAAGGTACCAATTACCGATGAGTTATGATTAAATATTTGTACACCCTTTTCAAATTCAGCTCTTTATTTAATATTTCTTATTTAATATATTTCCTATTTAATTATGAGACAATATTTTTACCTTCTTTACCATAAGTATTATTTTTAGATGTTAGGGCATCATTAATGGAAGTCTCAACAGATATAATATTGTATCAACAAAATAGTTCTATTTAAAACTATATGTACATATAGTATAAATATGACAAGCAATTACTGTCCAAGGATTTTTCACTCTATGGCGTGGTATAT
>NC_046657.1:26700283-26709852 GCF_010883055.1 Belonocnema kinseyi | reverse complement strand
AGCCGCCATTTTGTTTTCAAATTGAACAACTTTAACTTTTTTTTGTACTTTAAGATTGATATTAAAAAATACTTTTTACAGAATTTGAATAACTCTTTTTGTCTGGCCTACGGAAATTCCCGAAATATGCCTTTTTTTCCGTGCTCTACAGTGGTGTAACCCCTTAAATCGGGAATACCATTTTTCTTTATATTATGGCGTTGGCGTTTCCATTTTAAAGTTTAAAAATCCTTTAAATGTTTCAAAACTTTGAAACATCGACATGTTGGTCCAACACTGCTTTGTACTTGCACTTTCGTATGCACATATGGTTATACCGCTCTCCTGATTGGTCCAAACTAAATAGTTTATAATTCAAAAACTGAAACGTCAACTGATTTTCGGAAATGGAATTGTCGATTTATTTTCTATTTGCCTACATATACATAAGCGCGGCCACTTGAAGCTGTGAAGGAGAAAAAAGAAAAATCCGTACCAAAGATCTGTATACTCATGTGCAGCAAAGGAAAAGCGTACGAAAGAGACAGGTGTGCAGAAGAGAACTGTTATCAAAGTTGCCTATAAATTACCACACATTTCCTAAACTTCCGTAAATTACCATACACTTCCATAATTTCTAAAATCCGTGGAAATTTCCACGATTCTAAAATATATGGAAAGTTATGAGAATTTGTGGAAATTTATGTTAATTTACGGGTAACTTGAAATTAGCTTTGCTGTGCGCATGCGCAATAAGCTCTCGGTGAACTCCCTTGCAACTTCAAGCGATTCCATTGCAACATTGTGTCAACCATTTTCAACTTTGAGCAAATCAATTGCAACTTTATTATCTCTTGTAATCTGGCGTAATCTCTTGTGCCCTCATTTAATCTTTTGTAATGTGTAGTATTATTTAGATATATTAGTAGATAAAATTTTCAAACTTTTGAAATTCCTATTAAATAAGAGATTAAAATTTTTTGCACAATATATGCATTTTCTATTATGACAACAAAAATAAAACAATTATCAAATAATGTATTCCAAGTAATAGAATTAAGACTGCATTATGTTTTGAATTTTAATTTAAAAAATGGCCTGTAGCCCACTGTGAAGCGCCACTAGAAAATATACATCATAAGTGGTTACAATTCCAGGCAAAACTAGTCACTAATACAAATTAAAATTTCGCACGAATTTACACTATTTGTAACTGAATACAATTCTTAATTAAAAACTGTAAAAAGTAGAGTTATTTTCTTGTTTTAAATTATTAGATTCATCATCAATGTTCGCCTTGCTCCTTTAAAATATTAACAAATATTAACAAATATGAACAGTGTTAAGCAACTGAACAAAACTTCGGAAAACTATCATACTTAAAATAAAAATATAATTCACATGCACCACGCTAACTTCTTTTAATTCAAAAAATTTAAATAGAAAAAAGTTGAAATATACTAAGCACATCTATTTTTACTAGTTTTCTAAATTTAAAAAAAAATAATAACTTTTGCTGGACGATTAACTTTGTCGTTAATTAAAAACAAGAAAACTGCATTTAAACTGCGCACTACACGTCGTAATAAACGCAGAAACTCACGACGACGCGGATTAAAGGAATGTTTATAATGTCGAAAAAAAATTTCGTAGACGTGTACCTCATAAAATCACTTGCTTTCTATCCGTAACTCGATCCGAAACGCTAGAAACAGCAACTTAAAACCAACCAATAAACTTTAGGCGTTGTCACTCGCGAACAAAAATTGCGTACTGGCACTAATAGCTGCTGCGTAGAGTAGGTTCTTCCTCGACTGAGATCTGGGACAGGAAAGGACCAGCAAGCGCAGTGGGTGCCCTTTATAACCCCGTTGTGGCTAACCGGATGAGCCCCTCCTGCTCCTCACCCCGTTTTTCAGGAAAACGATGCGTGAAGCAAGAGCCTCTCCCCTACCAACCTTAAAGCGCAGTTGTCGGGTGGCGCAGCTGCCACTCCCCAAAACACGCACAATGAGCCACAGTTACATTATCCGATTCGAGGAATTCAAGTTTCAGAAGGAGAATGCCGAAGAATGAAAGGAATATCAGAGGTTGAAAGAAGGAAGGGAAGGGTGCACCTGCTCTAGAAAGGCCCCAACCAATGGTGTCTTCTATTCAAACAAGCACAAAGCACTTTCTCTACTGGCCGGGAAATCGTTGGCGACTCGACGTTCGCGGAAGAACTGGTTAGTCAGAACTGAACGTAGGTCGTAGAGGAATGAATTCTCGGAAATCAACCGTTCAGCGAACGACGCTGCCTGCCGACTAACGAAAACAGCCAGAACAGATATGCCACTGGCGATCGGAACTCGGATTGGAAGGTTGGCAGTGGATGGGAACATGGACCCGGCAGCTTGGACTGCTGCCTACTAAACTTGTTCACGTTAACGAAAGTGGTGTCTGGAATAGAAGGGGGTTTATTATGATTCTGGAACCGCGGCACGTGGCTTCATTTTCTAAATATTGCCGAGGCGAGTTATGAGTCATTCAGCAGGTGGTTCTAAGAGTTTGAAATGGACAACAGACTTTTTCATCAAATTATGAATGTAACAAATTTTTTATAAGAAAAAGCTCAATATTTTTACGCCATTCCTGAACATAAAGCCAATTGTGATCACTTGTTTTCCTGATACATTGTCTAGTGGATTAATGAATTGAATCAAATGTACGTAAAATAATTAACATATTGTACAGATTTTACTCAATTATTTAAAAATCATGGAGGCTGAATTGGATACTTTGACTGGGTTTTATGAAAACAATACTTTGGTAGATATTTTTTAATGAGCTTTACTATCTCTTTCGGGAAAATAACTTTCGATTAAATCAGACTCACTCATGGAAGAAAATAAATTTATCTTATTTGTCTTTGAATTCAAAAGCGATAAAGACGTAGTAATTGAATAAAGATAGCATATTTCACAAATATGATTTATAGCCGAACTTTTTATTCGTACTGCTTCAATTAATAATTTTTTTTAGATTGTGTGATTTAAATTAAGTTTGGTTCTTTCTGTCTGTGAAAAATATCCTTAACTTCACTATATCCAATTTTTTAACATAAATTTCAAAATTGTGGAAAACATTAGAAAAAAATTTTTCCAAATTTTGGCCTAATATATTTTCGTGATTGTCTACAAAAATAAGTAGATTTCAAATTTATGAGGTGAAAGAGGTTCATGAAAGTAAAAAACCTTAGACCGAAAAAAGTAAGAAAAACTTTTTCGTCGAAATATAATACTTCAAAAACTGACGAAAAATGCAATTTTGTGAATTTATGCCTAAAGCTGCTAAAACATTTTTTTTCGTTTTTTTAGCATTTGAGTTTTTTTTTTTTAATCTAACGAAACACGGAGAGATTTTTAAGTTGATGAAAACAGTTGTACACAATAGCAAGAATACAAATTGCTAAGAAACATTGCATTTAAAAAATTTTTTTTTTTAAACATTTTTTTGAAGACGTAAATTTGATTTAAAAAATGTTCTTTAATCCCTTCTTCACAAATTTTTACTTTTTGTTATGGTTTTGAAAATGTTTTAATTTTTGAAACTAAAATTCACTGAGTTTTCTGTTATTATTGAAAATTATTTCTATGCAAGTAAAATCATTTTAAAAATCACCGTGGTAATACATATAATTTTTTCAAAAAACATTGTAAATTTAAAAAAATTTTATATCTTTTTACTACAGTCTGATTTTTTAAATGATTTTACTTTCCTAGAAATAATTTTAAATTTATAAAAGAGATCTCAGTAAATTTTAATTTACAAAAATAAAATAAAAAAATTTCAAATAAAAATTGGAAAGGATTTGTATAAAAGAAATTAAATAAAAGTAATGTGTATCAAACGTAAGTCGTTAAAAAATTTTGTTTAAAGAATATTTGAATAATGATTTAATTACGAAGTTTTTAAAAATAATTTCGCTTTTTTTACTAGAATGTGATTTTTAAGGCAATGATGTTTTATCATATTTTACTATATTATTATGCCATTAAGCGATGCCCATTTCGGGGTAGCGTGACTCACTCGACGAGGAAAAATCGATCTAGAATTCCCGTGTTATTTATTTCAATAATTCATTTGTCACCCAACACAGCTCCGACCCAGATTGCTGATCAATCTCTCCACGGATCACGCCAAGTGGAGAGACAGAAAAATCATTACTTAAAATTATTTCTCTCACGCAAAAAAATGGTATTGTAGGTAGTTTTCATGCCAAAAAAATGGTTTAAAAAATTAAAATTTAAAACAAAAATTTATATTCAAATATACGTCTCTAAAAAATAATGTTGAAAGAGTTGTTCAACTGTAGCCTTGTTTGGAAACTTTTTAAAAGAATTTTAATTTTTATTCACAAAATCCTCTAATCAACAAAACTCCTTTTTTGGAGGTAAAAATTTGTGTGTTAATATTTGTTTGTATCTGTCATTGTTTCCAAGAAAAAGTAGAAAATTCGATTGTAAGAAAAGAGAATTATCCTGGCTACAAAAGTTATTTAGCAAGAATTGAAACCAAACAAAAATTGGTAAAAAATAATCTAAAAATTTAAAAATCTCAATTAGATCAAAGGTTATAGAGGGTAAAAGAAAAAATTTAGGTTTTTTGAAAAAAGAAGCATAACATTTAAATACTTTTAACTTTTTAGAAAATTAAGAAGTAAAAAAAAGGGTCTACAAAGCCCAAAATCTGTGCGTGTTTTATTATTTTATTAAAAAGAGCATCCAAAAATAATAAACGGAAAGCATTTTTCGTCATTTTTTTAAATATTATATTTGGACGAAAAGAAAATTGTTCTTATTTTCCCATTTAAATTATTTTTCACTTTATTTTCATAAACTTTATCACAAAAAAATTGAAAAAAAAAACTTATTTCTCTACATAAAAAATATATAACCTTAAAATTTAAAAAAATTTTATCGATTTGCCCAATGGTGAGAAATTTAATGATTTAAAAAAATGTGTTTTTAATACCACAAAGAAACTTTTTAGTGCTATTACGGATAAATCTAATCTTTTTCAGATTTTTTTTTTCATTTTTTTAACCCAGACAGAGAAAAGTAATTTTCTTCATTTAATAAAATCGTTTTATTGGCCGCATTTGGTTGGTTTTAGAAAATATTTTGGTTGGATGAAGAATATTTGACCAAATTGACCAAATTCGTTTGGTTTAATCAATCAAAGTTTTTGATTCAATCGTTTGGTTGATTTTAGAAAATATTTTATTGATTTAACAAAACTTTTTGGCAGGATCTACCAAAAAATCGAAGAGAGAATTTTACTAGAATCAAGAAAAAGATTTTTGTTGAGTCAACCAAAACTTATTAAGTGTACCTACGATTACGTGATTCGATTTTTGATTAAAAATAAACAGACCGATTTTTGTAATCAAATAAAAAAAGGAACCCTCCCAAGTTACATTGCATACTGCCGTGGATTTTTTATTTCTGTAATATTTAGTAGTTTTATAAACTACTAAATAATTCTCACAAGATGACACAATTACATGCACTGAGAAAAATGGTCGACTCAACAAGAGTATGGTTGTTAAATCAACCAAATTCTTTCATTGCACCAGAAAAAATACTTATTTGAATTAACTAAAATATTTTCTTGGATCGAACAAACTATTTGCTGGGATTAACTAAAAGTTTTACTTAGCCCAACCAAAATATTTGCAATTATCAACCAAAAAATATGGTGTATAGCAACAAATTTTACTAACCAAAAATTTGATTGGGTCAAATAAAATATTTTGTTGCCCATATAATAACCATATTCTAAAGTTGATTCTGCCAAAATTTTGTTCTTTTACCCAAATCTTTGTCATGCATTGCTACGCATGGGGAACTAAAATCTTCATCCTGAAAATGGGTATCATCGATCAGCAACATGAGAATTGTAAGCGGACATCCAGTACGAAAACAAGTCACAGAATTATTCTATATTTAGAAATAGCTCCACCCTACAGAAACAAAGAGGAAGCTAGATTCCTCGAATCTATACCTATACATTCTTACGTTTCAGTCATGGAAATATTCGTAATCTTCATGTGTGATACCACCACATGCATTTTGACAGCTTTGCCATTAATATGGGCATCTCATGCATTTACTACTGCATCTATAGCTACCTACACCTCTTTTCAAGCAGAGAAAAAAGAATTTTCAAATAAAAATAACGAATCTTGAACAAAATAATTTAATTTTTAACTAAACAAAAGAATTTTTAACTCTAATTACGAATTTTTAACCAAATTGTTGAATTTCCGACATAAAAGATGAATTTTGTACAAATAAACAAAAAATTTCAAACCAAATAAAATTAATTTTCACTCAAACAGAAAAGTTAAATATTCAAAACAAACCAAAATTAGTTTTCATTCAAACAGACTTATTTTAAACCAAGGAAATTAAATTTCGATGAAAAAATTTAATTTTTGGAAAAACTGGAATAGTAAAATTTTCAGTTTTAAAAATTAGCTTTAAACCAAAAAAATGATTTTTGGAGCGAAAAGATAAATTTTCAACCAAAGAAGACTTTTTTTACGAAAAATAAATTTTAAAGCAAGGACATGAATATTAAATTTTTATTAAAAAAGAATGACTTTTGAATAAAATGTATAATTCTCGGAAAATTGTCACGTGGTAAAAATTTTTTAAAAATAATGAAAATCTTGCTATTAATGCTCAGTATTCATAATTCTTATGATATTCTTATAATATTGAATTAAACATTTTCTAGATAGTATAATAATATTATACGAAATACAAATTTTACATAAATATTAATAAATTAGCGATAGATAGTAAATAATAAGACATATTAAATACAGATATAAAATTCATATTGCCAAAGATTTCACAAAGATTTCAATGATTTCTCAAAGATTTAAAAAATTTCAAAAATATATCAAATTCTTCAAAAATATTTTCAAGGGACTTCAATGATTTCCCGAAGATTTGAAAGATTTGGAATATTTCGTAAAGATTTCCAATATTTTTCATAGATTTCAGATAGATTTATAAGATTTCACAAAGATTTAAACAATTTCACAAATATTATGAAATATTTTTTAATATTTTTCAAAGCTTTTACCGATTTTCTAAAGATTTCAATCATTTTTACAAAAATTACCAAACATTTCAAAAATATTAAAAATATTGCGCGAAGAATTCACAAAGATTTCGGAAAGACTTAAAAGATTTTACAAACACATAAATGACTTCACACAGATTTGAATAATTTCAAGAATGTTTCAAAAATATTTTATACTTTAATGATTTCTTAAAATTTAAAATAACTTACCAAATATAATACATATTTTTAAAATATTCTAAACATTTTATAAAGATTTCAATGATTTCCCAAATAATTCATGAAGATTTTTGATATATTTAAAAGATTTCAATGATTTCTCAAAAATTTCAACAATTTTCCAAATTTTTCCAAATATTTCTCAATTAGGTCAAAAGTTATAAAGTTTTAAAGAAAGGATGTTGAATTTGTTGAAATACAAAGAAAAAACTTAAAATACGCTAATTTCCTGATTTTTTTTAATCGGAAAAATATGTAGCGCCTAATTTCATAAAAAAAACATATTTCATTTAAAATAAAATATCTGGAATATTTTATAATTAATACTTAACTAAGATAAATTTTTCATAAAAATATTTATGATATTTATTGGCATTTTTGACTAACTTAGACATTCAACTGATCTCAAGCTATTTGAACGGAAGGCACGAATTTGGTGAGCTTCACTTTCTAAAATTTAATATTGATATTAAAATTGACTAATCATAAAATTGCTAAAAAATAAAAATACCGAATAAAACAATTCTCAGAAAAATTCCTGAACTGGAAAATTCCCGAATAATAAAATTCATGACAGTTTATAATATTACCGAATTGGAAAAATTTCCGACAAAAAATTGGCGAATTATAAAATATCCGAATTGGACAATTTCTGAATTGTAAAATTCTCGAAAATAAACACAAAAAATAATATTTTATTATTGCATTTGTAATCAATTAAACTTATTTATAAAAAATTGCAATTGTTTAATTTCGGTAATCTTATTATTCGGGGATTTTCCAATTCGGTAATATTATTAACTGCCGGGAATTTTCAAATTCGAAATTTTATTATTCAGGAATTTTCCAACTCAGTATTTTTATATTTGGGCAATTTTATTATTCAGAAATTTTTTAATTCGGGAATTTTACAGCGTCGGGAATTTTTTTCGGGATTTTTAAGTCGCCCCGTGTTTTCATATAAATTTTATTGATAAAAATTTTCGTATATAAGTTTATTTTTAATTATTTAGAATCTTTTCAACTTTGAAATTATTTTTGAAATTCTTTCAAAACTTCTGAATATCCTTTAAAATGATTCGATTTTTTCAAACAATTTTTAATAAAACCTTCAAAATTTAAAAAAATGCCTGAAAATCTTTCAGGTCATTTTCTCGGCAATTTTGAAAATCTGTTTAAATCTTTTTGAATATAGTTTTTAAATAGTAGAACATCAATATTTTTATGAAGTTTCCACAAATATGAATAATCTTTAACCAAAAAGCAAGACCTTTCCATATACGAATTTTTAACAAGAAACTTGTTTTTTCATCCAAAAAAATTGATAACCATAAATGAAATAGATAAATTTTAAGTTTATAAATCAATTTATGAGGAAAAAGAAAACGAATTTTTAAACAAATAGTTAAATTTTCAAGAAATTAATTTTTAACTCAAAAACTGAATTTTTATCCAAGAGAATCAATTTTCCAAAAAAAAAAACAAACAAAAAAACAAGTTTGCTTCAAAGCTAGTTACATTTTTCTCGAAAGAAATTATTTTTCAACAAAGATTATTTTTCTAACAGAAAAAATGAATGAATTTGTAGTTGAAAAAAATTAATTTTAAAATGAAACATAAGATTTTTCAACCAAATAGTAAAATTTTCCACCGAAGCAAATCAATTTTAATCAAACAGATGCCTTCCTAACCAAAAAATATGAACTATCTACGAAAATAGATAAATTTTTTAATTAAACAGACCAGTTAAAAACAAAATAGTTCAATAAAAAAAAAATAAGTTTGACTTTTTAACATCAAAATATGAGTTTCAAATAGGAATACATTTTCTATGAAGATACTTGAATTTACAACCTAAAAAGGGGATTTTTCAACAAAAACAGTTAAATTTCCCACCAAAAATGTTAATTTTTGTCAAAGATTTGTTGTAATAATTTTTTTATTCAAATTTATTTTACGCGCCTTTGAAGCTAAATATCTGGGAATTTTAGAGTAATAAACTCCATGGGAAATTTCTAAAGTGAAACCAAAAGGAACAACTTAAGTTTATTCTCGGGAATCCGGAAAATGAAATTTACGATTTCTGTTCACAATGTCCAGTTTAAATCTCTCAGGTACGCCAGCCTTTTAACATATTCGCCGTGAGCCGCCGATTGGAGGGGATAGACGAAACGATGCCAGCGCGCGGGGTGGCGAGTAATGAGTTTAGCGGGCGTGTGTTTTGATTACATTTT
>NC_046657.1:26696526-26700183 GCF_010883055.1 Belonocnema kinseyi | reverse complement strand
GAATTCTGGATCAATCTGAAAAATCTCTATCCCATCCACACACTACTCCTTTCCCCTGCCGAGTGAGTCACGCCTACCCCGAAAGGGAAATGGCTTGATGGTATAATAATAAAAAAAAAGACACCCTGTAACGTTTTCAAAGTACGTCAAAAAAAATTTGGTGATGGAACTTAAGATTTTTTTTTCTATTGTCTCACTGATTAGTTCCAGACCTGGACCAGGTCAGACTGTCAAGGTGATAGAAAAAAGGCTTGTTTTTATACTTTGAATCTTCAAGTTCCCATCATTTTAGACACCCTGTAATATTTGTGAAGTATGTCAAAAAAAATTGGTGATGGAACTTGTGATTTTTTTCGTTCTTGGCTAGCTGTCCAGTGCCAAACCTGGGCCAGAACAGACCTTCCAGATCAGACAGTCTAGATAAATCCAGATCTGGGTCCAAACCTGTAAACAGACTGCCCGGACATTTTTTCACACGGGAGGTGCCAGCACTCGCAAAAACAAAAAAAAACAAGTGAGCTTTCATGGTGGCAACCATGAAGGATCCATGAGGGAAGTCCATGTTGGGCCGCTATGGATTAGCATGTCGTTTCCATAAGGGACCACGCCTGGATTGCCGTCATGGATTCCACAAGGCATGAGGGCAATCCATGTGGACCCTGACGATACTTAGCTTAAAATTGATTTATTTTATAAAAAATTAATCTTTTTTGGTATAAAATGTATCTTTTTGGTTCACAAAATTTTGTTGTTTAAAAATTATTTTTTAAAGCTGAAAATTTAACTCTTCCATTTTTGTCGAAAATGTATCTTTTTCATAGAAATTTAATTTTCCTGAGTTGGAAGTTAATTAATTTTGTTGAAACTTCATCTTTTTGTTTTGAAAGTTAGTCTGCTTCGATTGAGGATGCAATTATTTTTTTCAAAGTTCGTTTTTTGGGTTCAATTAAACTATTTTTTATAGAGATCTAAAATAATTTGGAACTGAAAATTAAATTTTTCCGTTTTAGATTCAAAAGTTTCCTATTCGGGTAGAATAGATCACTTATGCAAAATAAGATGATTTTTGTGATGGAGTAGTCTTGTAAATAAGTGATTTTGTTTCACTAAGTTTTTCCCACTTTTATATAGGGTTAAAGATTTTTAATGACCGTATTGTAAGGGAAATATTTCAAATCTTTACTCGACCTTTGAAATCCTCTTAAAATCATTGAAATGCTTTGAAAATATTTTCGAAGTATTTCGTATCTTTGTTTAATCATTGAGGTCTTTGAAAAATCTTTTAAAACTATCCGAAATTTTTGCGAAATATTTCAAATGTTTTACAAATATTTTGTAATATTTTTAAAATGATTGAATTCTTTGGAAAATCATTAAAATCGTTTGAAAATATTTTTGAAATATTTGGTATATTATTAAGATTATTGAAATCTTTAGGAAATTATTGATGTCTTCGTAAAATCTTTTAAACCTATATGAAATCTTTATGAAATATTTGAATTTTTTGAAATTTTTCGGAAATCATTGTAGTCTTTGAGAAATCTATCCGAAACCTTTGCGAAATATTTCAATTATTTTAAAAATATTAAATAATATTTTTGAAATTATTCATATCTTTGGAAAGTCATTTAAATATTGATGAAATTCTTTTAATTTATCCGAAATCTTTATTAAATATTTGAAATCTTTGGGAAATCATTGAAATCTTTATATTATATATTTTTTTAATTTTGAAATGATTGAAATTTTTGTGAAATGATTGGAAAATCGTTGAAATCCTTTGAAAATATTCCATCAGACATCTTTTGGAACAAAATTAGACAAGCATTGACTTAAAAAAAACGTCTTTAGGAAAAACCGGAAAATGACCGTGAATTTTACAAATTTTTAGCAAAAAAAAATTATTTCAACTGGAATTTATCCAGAATAAAAATAATTCTGACTTGGAAAAGGGAATTTTCAAATTTAAACAAATTTCTAGCTGGAGCAGGGAATTTTTGTGAAGAATTAATTCTAATTCTAAGTTAAAACGGGATATTTTCGAGAAAAATTAAAATTACAAATTGGAACAGGGGATTTTCAATGTTGAATCAATTTTGAGTTGGAACTGGAATTTATCCAGGAGAATAACAATTCTGAATGGAAAATTTAATTTTTTAAACAAAATAATAATTCTGAGTTAAATCGAGGTATTAAAATTGTGGATTTTGAACATACGGAAATTTGTGACAAGAATTAAAATTTGGATTTAAACTGAGAATTTTCCATTTTTCACCAATTCTGAGCTGCAATTAGATTTTAGAATTTCTTAAAATAGTATAATGTTGAACATTTTTAAATTCATTGATTGATTCTTCAAATAAAGCATTGAGAATGATAACCTGGATTTATATTTTTGGAACTGAATCTGAATATTAACGACATTTAATTTAAAATTGTTCAGTTAAAAAGTGTTAGTAGTTCAGTAAATAAATCTGAACGAGTGATAATTACTTAGTGCCACAATGCTAAATATTGAAACTGTTTTCAGAGTTCAAAATAAAATTTCAGTTTTGATTTCTTCAATTTTTTACTGGTAGTGCTTGGTTCGCTTTTATAATGTTGAGAGAAAATCGATCGAGGTGGTTAGGGTGTGAGCGACAAGGAGTTGGAAAGATGATGGGTCAGGGCGAGCGCTTTTTCGTGATCCGTCCTCATCTTTTTATGATGTATATACAATTTTTTTTTGAATTTAAGAAATTAAGATTGTCTATTCCTACAAAAATGCAAAAATAACATAAATTATTAATTAATAATATAGATTTTCTTTGAATAAATATAATATTTCGAAGCTCTTGTCAGTGTTACTCCCTAAAGAGTACACTGTAAAAGGAAACCAAAAAATACCCTCTTATACTCTATTAGTTCCAAAACAAGTTTGATAAAATCGAGAATAAGCTTCAACTCTTATTTAACGCCTGGACAAGCGTCAGTTAACTGCGTACGGTTCCCCCACTGCGCGGCTTCCCCTTACTTAGCTGAACATGGCGTCGAGCCTGGTCAGCGGTAGTCCTTTGTACCTAATCAGGACTATAATGCGGAATATAACATTTTTTTAATTTAGCATTTGGTAATTTACAAATATAATATTCGAGATCTACGAATTGCAACAAAAAAAAAACCAGCAAGAAAAATAGAAACAGTAGCAGTAAGCAGAAGGCATGAAAGGCATATGAGGGGCTGATAGCAAAAGCGGAGTAGAAAAGTCTTCGGAGCAAAAACGATTCTTGTTTCGTTGTTAACTCGTTTTTGCTCCGACGACTTTTCTACTCCGCTTTTGCTACCAGCCCCTTTACGTCATTCACCGGAATCCAGCACGAGGCAAATACTAAGAACTTCGCCCGCTAACCAGCAATCGAGCGAACAGCTAGAAGTTATACGAAAGGAGGTAATATAAGCAAGATAATATTAGCGAGTCTCAATAAGCTATTTCCAACTTGCATCTGTCTACCTGCTAAGTATACCGCCACCATTGCATCCAGCGCGTTACCCCTCGCTTGCTTCTTCTCGTCTGGGATTATTCGCTGTGAGCCGCGCTCGTGTCGCCACCTAGCGGATTTGAAAGTTAATATCGGGCGTGTGTATTTACATGAGACTACATGGGCAATAATACAAAAA
>NC_046657.1:26694290-26696426 GCF_010883055.1 Belonocnema kinseyi | reverse complement strand
GTCTCTTTTTTCTCCAACCCCGACCTAAGTTAATTTTTGAGATCAGAAGGTAATGATCAGTATTGCATTCAGGACCCCTCATGACTCTTGTATCTTTGACTAGCTCTCTAAGTCTTTCATCCGCAACAACAAAGTCAATTATACTGCGGTTATTTCCTTTGGACCAGGTGTACATGTGGATCATTTTATGCCTAAACCAACTATTTGTAATAAACAGACCCCTTTCTAAGCATAGACCAACTAGTTTATCTCCGTTATAGTTTGTTCTTGGATCCCCAAAATGACCTAATACTCTTTCTGTATCCTGATTTTGGATGTCCACCCAACCGTTCATGTCTCCTAGTAGAATTATTCTTTCCCCATGTTCGCAGATGTTTATTGTGTCATTTAAAGTGTCCCAGAAGGCGTCTTTTACTTCTATAGGATCACTATCAACCGGCGCGTAGCATGCTATAATAAATAGTCTTCTGATTCCTACTTTCATCCTAGCCCACAGCAGTCTGGGAGAAACGAAGCCATGGTCTCCGAGATGCTGCTTTGCTCTTTCATTCAAAATGAGACCTACTCCTTGTTTACCATGTGATTCACAGTCTACTCTTGACCATATTTCAAATCCGCCTTTCAACACGCCGTTTTTTATGTCTTTAGTTTCGCATCCCTTTTTCTTTGTTTCGGGCACACAAAAACTAAAAATAACCTTGATGTTGTTTACAAAAAAATTGCGTAGTATAATTTGATGAAGCCATTCCGAATATTGTGGAAACATAGCATGAACCACCACAGCTGTAGAATATCGGTAAGGTAGTTTTCTATGGTCCCTGATGGTAATATATATCTACCTTTTTTGTTTCAGAAGATTCAACATTATAGAAAAAGAATCTTAACGCTAAATTAGATCATTCTCGATTTCTATAATCACTATACAGTAGCTTAAGTGGCTGATTGAAAAAAATTTCAAATATTTTATTATATTTTGTATTTTTTAAACTTTTATTTTATAGTCGGCAAATATGAAAGGAGAACATTTAATTAATTTAGTTCACATAGATAAGGATTCCAGGAATCAACAATGTCATCATCAGAATGGAATTTTGTTTATCGAGAATTGTTTAACATTATATGAAATATCACGCCTCTGTCAGCAAATACCAAAGGAGAACGTTTAATTAACTTAGTTCACGCAGATAAAGATTCCAGGAATCGACTATGACCCACATGGATATGGCCCACATGGATGACACATTTTTGAAATTCGAAATCGCACAATATGAATGTTCCTTAGGGGCCCCCGCAGGAAGACCAGCTCGGTTGCCCTCACGGATCAACGATTAAAATTTCAAAGTCTAAAGGACGTGTATTTTTTTGACACAAGAAATTTTAAGGTTTCATGAGTTAAGACTTACAAACAATGAATTTCTGTCAAAAACTGAATGACTCCTTTCTGAAATTCGAACTTTCACCATATCGATATTCCATGAGGGCCCTCGGCGAAGGCCCAGCTCGGCTACCCTCACGGGTCAACGATTAAAATTTCTAAGTTTAAAGGGTGAATATTTTTTTGACGCCACAAACTTTAAGGTTTCATGATTTCAGACTGACAAACAGCGAATGTTTGACAAAAATTCGATAACACTTTTTTGAAATTCGAACTTTTATAATAGATAAAAAGTAGGTTTGTACTTACTATTTATTTAATAACTTAATAAATATTTGGTACATTTTATGCCTCTGCTTTTACAGCTAACTTTTGGCTGGATTAATATATTATCAGGAAAATAATAAAAATTTTTGACAGTTTGTGACACTTGATCGACAAAAACTAGCTTTGTTTCCGAGAGGTCAGAGCCAAGCATTGTCAGAATACTTGACTTGGATAGAAAAAACCTTTTTCAGTTCAAAAAACTTTATTATAGGCTCTGTAACTTTTTGAAATGTAAGAAAAAATTTACTGTATCGAACTTAGATTTTTTTCTTGGCTCAGTGATCAGCGGCAGGCCTGAACCAGACCAGACTCTCAAGATGATAAGAAAGAAAGTCGTGTTTTCATAGCTTAAATTTCTTATTTTCCATAATTTATTGTAAATTCAGTGATACAGGCCTAAATAAACACACAAGAGGGGATATATGTATGTATAT
>NC_046657.1:26689837-26694190 GCF_010883055.1 Belonocnema kinseyi | reverse complement strand
TAGTAGACACATGGGAAAGAAATCGGTTAAGATGGTTCGGACATGTTGAGAGAATGCCAAATGAACGTCTAACGAAACAAGTGTATCAAGGTAAAGTAAATGTCAGCGTGCCCAGAGGTAGATCGCGGAAAGAATGGTTAGAATGTGTGAATGAGACCCTATTTAGAAAAGATATAAGAAGTCGCAGAAACACGAGAGCCTGCATGAAAAAATGCATGGAAATAAAAGAAGCTAGAGAAGTATGCCAGGATAGGAAAGTATGGCGGCAAATAGTCAATAAAAAGAGTGTCAGTAGAGTGAATGACGTCTGAAACAAAGACCTTGGCTATTAATGGACCCAAGTGGGGAACCTTACATAACGACTTCGTGAGGTTCTTCGCTTGGGGTGATTGCTAGAGAGATTGATCAGCAACCTGGGTCGGAGCAGTGTTGCGGAACGAACGTGTTATTTACTTAAATAGCACGAGAATTCTGGATCAATCTGAAAAATCTCTATCCCTTCCACACAATACTCCTTTCCCTGCCGAGTGAGTCACGCCTACCCCGAAAGGGAAATGGCTTAATGGTGTAATAATAATAAAAAATTCATTTTTTTAAATTGCAAAAACGTTATATTTCAAACGTGTCTAGATGTGCCGATTATAGTTTACAACCTTGTAGAATATTTCGACAAAGAGGGGATATATTAGTAGATAGAGACAGTAAATCATCTGCAGCATGTATGCCTTAGAGAGAAAAATAGATGGAGAGAGAGAGAGGTGATGAAAGAGAAGTTGGGAAAGAAGGGGGTGATGAAAGAGAAGTTAAAAAAGGATGATGGACATGAGGAGGAGGAGGAGTAGAGGAAAAGTAGGAAGTGGGTGGAGGACGAGGAGGTGGAGGAGGAGGAGAAGAGGAGGATGAGGAAGAGGAGGATATAAGCTCAGGTTCCATGAATGAACCTCCTCTTATTCAAACTAAGTTTTCATTTACTTATTCTGTTAACTTTAAATCCTAGCCCCTTTAAATGGGTTTATTTAACTACAATTTAAAACAAAATGTTGGTTCTAAGAAAAACCAAGATTTTCAGCTGTTTTAAATAATAGTGCATTTTAATATACATGTTCAATACTTGACTTTAAATTGTAGATTCACAGTGTCCTTGCATTAGATATTATTGTTTCAACTCAGGAATCTGTTGGTATTTTTCGAGGTACTCAATATCAAAGCCTTCTGCAATCTTCCAACATTATTTTTGATTTAAAACATTTTTTAATACACACCTCTCTCTCTGTATCTATTAATATATCCTTCTTTGTCTAATTGTTCTAGAAGGTTCTAAGTTATATTCATTACGTGCGGATACAGTTTTTTAACATCACGAAATGTAATGCGTCATTTACAATAACCTTAAAGTTGTTTAAGAAAAAGTGCACAGTAAAATGTAATGATGATGTCATTAGTTTTAGAAGATTCTGGAAACATAGCATCAATCACTGCATCTGCAGAATATCGGTAAGGTAGGTTTCTATGGACTGGCTTTTATGATCTCTGAATTAAATTAGTTATCTAGAAAGCAATGTACCATCCTCGATTTCTATAAAAACTATATTAACTTTGGATTGTTTATTTATATAAACTATATTAACTTTTGGTTGTTTATTTATATATACGATATTAATTTTGGATTTAAAAAGTTCCAGAATGCAGATATTCACTGTGTCATTTTTTATAATCTTTGATTCACAGTTTCCTTGCATTGAATTTTAATGCTGCTAAATTTATTTTTGTTGTTTATGATGCTTTATTTTAATGTTTGAAGTAGATAAATTGAATCTTTTTTAGCAGATTACTCTATTAGGTGAAAGATGATTTCAACGTTTCTTAGTCGAGTCCAATATTTATGTAGCTAATTTATTTGATAAATTCTGGCAAGCGTTTTGAAATTGTATTTTCTTCATCTCAAATGGCTGATTTGGCATCCTAGCTATATCAATATAGAATTCTAAATCTGCTACAGTGATCAACTGTATGTGATCGGACCTATTAGGAATCTGCTTGTATTTTTCAAGTCACTCAATAGCAAAGCCTTCTGTAATCTTACAAAATTATTTCTGATTTTAAACATTTTTTAATACATATCTCCCTCTCTCTCTCGCTCTCCATCTCTCTTTCTCCCTAAACTATACATGCTGCATATCATTTAGCATCTTTATCTATTAATATATCCCCTCTTTGTCGAAATATTCTACAAGGTTCTAAATTATAATCAACACTTCTAGACACGTTTGAAATATAACGTCTTTCTTCATGGCTAATAGTTTATTTCGCATCCTAGCTATATCAATAAATTCTACATCTGTTGCAGTGATTCACTGTATGTAAAAGGACCTCTTAAAGATCTGCTGGTATTTTTCGAGTCGCTCAATCGTAAAGCCTTCTGCAATATTACAAATTTTACAAAATTATTTTTTGAATTCAAACATTTGAAATATAATGTTTTTGCAGTTTAAAAAAGTAATGCTTCACTAAAAATAATCTTGAAGTTGTTTACAAAAAAATTGTGTCGTATGATTTGATGAAGCCATTCCGAATATTGTGGAAACATAGCACGAACCACCACAGCTGTAGAATATCGGTAAGGTAGGTTTCTATGGTCCCTGATAGTAAAGACTATACAGTAGCTTAAGTGGATAATTGAAAAATTTTCAAATATTTTATTATATTTTGTATTTTTTTAACTTTTATTTTAAATCTTTAACGTATTTCTAGTTCTCGCTCGCTTTTTACTTGATACGAGAATAAAGCGCCAAGGATCCCTGAGCATTTGATCTACCTTATGGAATCCTATTTTTATGATTTTAGATACCTTTCTTGCGCCTAAACCATTCAATTAACTTTGAATATTTCTTTATTTTAATTTTCTGCTTGATTCTAGACTACAGAATAATGTTTCATCTATCAGGAAGCAGTAAATCAAATTAATAGTCAAAAACAGGATGCCATGCATAACCCCATATCAAATGTCACCTAAACACATGCATCTTTTGCGCATTAAAAACAATAAAGGTACAAATTTTCAGTTAAAGTTCTGTTAAGGTTTTCAAAAATATTTCTTCGAATTGCCACCTTCTCATGTGCATGTGAAATAAACCATCTACGTCATCATCTTATCTCCCGAGCGGCGGCTCAGCTATCAAAGGGGATGATTCACCACTCTGTACTCTTCGACTTAAACCTGTTTAAACTTGCAAAATACATTTCTCAGAAATTACCCTGAGAATAATCATATCACACACTCTACATAAAAGAAACCGACTATTTTTCAAAATTATATTGACACTAACAAGTCATTATATTCAAAGATAAATTCATCAATATACAGGAAATATGTCACCACTTACATCATCGTAGATAAGGATTCTAGGAATCGATGATGACTTCATCAGAATGGAATTTTTTTACCGAGAATTGTTTAACATAATATGAAATATGACGCCTCTGTCGGCAAATATCAAAGGAGAACGTTTAATTAATTTATTTCACATAGATAAGGATTCCAGGAATCGATGATGACGTCATAAGAATGGAATTTTGTTTACCGAGAATTGTTTAACATCATATAAAATATGGCGCCCATGACGGTAAATATAAAAGGAGAACGTTTAATTAATTAAGTCCACATTGATAAGGATTCCAGGAATCAACGAAGACGTAATGAAAATGGAATTTTGTTTACCGAGAATTGTTATAATATCACGAGAGTGGTTGTAGATCTTGGAAATTTTCAATGATGCACCATTGCGATAAAACATTTATTCAGTAAGTTTTATTCGTAAGTCAGCATAAGGAGCGAAACCAATCTTACAGCCATCTGCACTCTATCTCCAAGTTTGCTATTCATACAGAAAAAGTGGTCCAGAACTCCCCCTATAGACCGTGGGCTGACAACGTAAATGGGAGCGTGATACGGATAAGGCCAATTTTTACATGAGATGTTCGTCTGATGTTGAGGCACGTAAAAATGGGTGCCTGGCAGGTGTGAGTGGATGCGTTCACCTGTGGCGACCTGTCAAAGGTGCGAATTTTTGGCAGTTAACTTACGTGACTCGGATAAGGTTGAAAATTGGTGTACATGTAGGGGCTGACATAGAAATAGCACCTGCGCATTGCCAGGCACTTACCTGGATGTAAAAGTGTTGCCAGGCAGCTTCGAAGTCACCGGAAACTCAGATGAAATTTCTTGAAATTGATTTTACAGGAAAAAGTTTGAACAAAAGTTGGTCCACTCCCGGAGATGCATATTTTCATTGGTATATAATTTTTTGATAAAATTGATATATTTGGAGAAAACATCGATTAAAGAAATACCAT
>NC_046657.1:26672179-26689737 GCF_010883055.1 Belonocnema kinseyi | reverse complement strand
TGACGCCAATTCATTGCACAAGACTTACTTTATTCGTGTACTAATTTTGAGCACACCTTCTTCTAAATTGCTAAAGATACAGCAGGTGATTGAAAAAATGGAGAAAAGAAGGGAAAATGCGAATAACTTTGTAAATATTAACATTTTGAACAAATACTTCTTATTCATCTTGGAGTATACCTTTAATAGAGTACCTTTTGTCTCTTGAAAATTTTTGAAAAAATCACTTGTTGTCAATAAAAAGGGTTTTTTATTGTTATGGTATTTCTTTAATCGATGTTTTCTCCAAATATATCAATTTTATCAAAAAATTATATACCAATGAAAATATGCATCTCCGGGAGTGGACCAACTTTTGTTTCAAACTTTTTCCTGTAAAATCAATTTCAAGAAATTTCACCTGAGTTTCCGGTGACTTCGAAGCTGTCTGGCAACACTTTTACATCCAGGTAAGTGCCTGGCAATGCGCAGGTGCTATTTCTATGTTAGCCCCTACATGTACACCAATTTTCAACCTTATCCGAGTCACGTAAGTTAACTGCCAAAAATTCGCACCTTTGACAGGTCGCCACAGGTGAACGCATCCACTCACACCTGCCAGGCACCCATTTTTACGTTCCTCATCATCAGACGAACATCACATGTGAAAATTGGCCTTATCCGTATCACGCTCCCATTTACGTTGTCAGCCCACAGTATACCACCTATCTACCAAAATGGTATTTTCTAATACAAAATTAATCTTTTTGTTCCAAAATTAATTTTCTTTCAAAATTAATCTTTTTTAGCTCAGAATGCAACTATTTGGTAGAAAATTTTTCATATGATGTATTTCTCGTTGAAAATTTAGCCCTTGGATTAAAGATCTTTTTTTCCGTGGATAATAATCTTTTTTAACATGAAATTTAATTTTTCCATTTTTGGTTAAAAGTTATTCTTTTTTAGTTAAAAATTCGTCTCTTTGGTTGAAAATTCTATTGAAGTTAAAAAAAAAAATGAATTCTCAACGAAAACAGAAATAGTTGATATTTCAATTAAAAGAATGTTTTAATTTTAAACCAAAAACAGTTTAATTCACAAAAAAAAGAATTAAAAAAAAGTTGAATCCTCAACCAAAACAGATTAATGTTTAATCTACTAGTTGTGAATTTTAACCAAAAAATATAGCAGTAGTGACCATAAATTTTCAATTACTCCTATTTATGTAAAAAACAATGTAATCAGTGAAGAAATTCATTAAAATTTACGTTAAAGTACTCGGCAAATCCTGCCCTTATTTATGATACTTTGCGAGAAGAAAATAATTTTTAATTTTATAAACAATTTTATAAACAAATTCACAATTCGACTACTTGTCAAAAAATTAATGTACATTTTTTTACGAAATTATCTTCCTTTTAATCAGAAAGGATCTTATTTATTACGAGACTTTGTTAAGCGTAAATATTTCTTATTTATTTTAATTAAATTAATAAATATACATTTGGGCCAATGTTAAACTGACGACACATTTTGTTTTTTCAGCGAAAGAAAATTTTATTTGGCAAAATTATTTCTTTATAATACATCGTCCATGGACAATAATTGATTTTTTAAAGAACAATTCTACAAACAAATTCGCTAAATTACTCCAATATTCATTTATTTTTTAAATGTGTGTATAAGATTAGAAATTACTTTGCACACGAACAAATAGTAATTAGGCACTCTATTACCTACGAAAGAAATTGCAAAATGAAGTGCTATTTTGTTTTATATAAATTTTAGTACTTGCAATAAATGGAATTGTTTATTGAAAAATTTGTCACCTTTTTGTTAAATAAAACTAGGGTAAAAAATAAAAATCATTTCTTACATATGTCTATATCCGGAAAAACTGTTTTGTCTTTTGTCCCACTATGCGACGAGACAATTTAATTTTAATAACGCAATAAAAAATATTCTGCAATTCTCAAAAAATAACTTGTCTTAACTGGTGACATTTTTTAAAGTGTTACAATATCTGAACCAATATTGATATGTAACATTTTCTTTTAGATTCTAATAGATCCTTCCATTCTATTTGTGAAGTGCACCAGGAAATTCTAAAAACTTTTTAAAACTGACAAAATGGCGGCGATTTTTTTGAAAATCTTTAAACATTAATTTCTTGAAAATGCCATCATTTTATTTTAGTCTTGATTTTTGTTAAATTTTTACTGATATATTGCGTTTATTTTAAAAATTTGATATTGTTCGCAATAACGAGACAACATACGAAAAAAGTCATACGAGCAAAATTCACTTAAAAACTTTTTAAAAAAAGTTTCCGAATAGTTTTCTCAAACATGCGTCTTTTTCCACATGTTTGCTAAAATATGAAAAAATTCAGCTGTTGTAACTGTATATTTTTTAAACAATAAAATTTTCTAATATTTTGTAAAACAAAATTATTGTGTAATTCAACAAGTTGAAAAAATTTTGTTTACAAAATTTTAAACAATTTTATTGCCTTATTGTCACTTCAGCAGGCACATTCTTTCCGAACTGAAATGAATAATTGCTGCTCGTTCCAGTCATTCTTAGAACTGAAAAATTTGCTAGCTTATATTTTTGTCTGTGACCTTCATGAGTATACATTAGTGGGGAAAAGTGGGAGAAGGATGCGCACGCTTGTCCAGGCATACTTTGTAAGCTAAGTACATATTACGAAACCGTTCATTTTTCGAGAAAATATTCAAGGACATAATCATTTGTATTAAAACTTTTCAAAACTGTTGAAAATATCTTAGAATAATCTGAGAAATAATCTATAATAACCTAAAATATTTCAAATCCATCGAAATCCAAGTAAATTACTGAAATCAGTTGACAATTCTTTAGAATCTTTTAAAATACCCTCAAATATATCAAATCCTTCCAAATTTCATTAAATTTCTGAAAATCGATACAAAATTCCTTGGAATGAAAAAAAGACCGAAGATTTTTAAAATTGTTTGAAATCTCTTGGAAGTTTCTAAATTCTTGAAAACTTAGGATTTTTTAAAATACACAGCAATCCCCAGGAATAAATTTTATCTTTAAATTGGATAAAAACGCTGCAGCGCGTTTATCTGACGAAAGATAAAATTTATCTTACGTAAATATTTGACATATGCGATATGTCAAACGGCTGCGTCTAGTTTCAAAAACAAAAACAATCACTATAAACTAACCAAATTCAGCCTATCTATTCTGTAAGCCTAGATGAATAATTTTTTGGTTAAAATCATTTAAATAATGTGAGACGATTTACAAAATGAATACCGCGAGGATTTTCGAATTTATAGAGAACATTTTTTCGGTGAACCTAGATGCAGCCGTTTGACATATCACATATGCCAAATAAATATTTGTGACAGGTTAAATTTTATCTTTGATCAGATAAATCTTACCTTTCGTCGGATAAATTTTATCTTTCGTCGGATAAATTTGGTCTTTCGTCAGATAAAGTTTATCTTTAATCAGATAAAGTGTATCTTTCGTCAGATAAAATGTGCTGCAGCGTTTTTATCTAACTTAAAGATCAAATTTATTCCTGGGGTTTACTGTGTACTCTATAATATTAAAAATCTTTTACATAAATTTAAAACTCTTGAATATTCCTTGAAATAGGCCGTAGGGGAGTACGATTCCGGGAAACCATAAACTCGCACTCCATGCCACTATTCGAGCCGCTGGAGCCTCGAGGACTTCATATCCTCGAGAAGTGGCGTGGAGTGGGGTTCGCGCTCGAGCCAGTCTTTGGAGAAGTGGCACTATTCGTAGGTTCACCTGTATTTCAAATATTTTTAAATCTTTGAAACAAAAATTTTAAACTCTTTAAAATTCCTTGGATTAGTTCAATATATCCTAAAATCTTACAAATCCTTTAAAATCTGATTAAATTGCTAAAATTAGTTGAAAATTATTTCGTCTTTTTTAAAATACCGTAAAATATACGAAATTCTTCGACATTCCATTAAATTACTGAAAATCAATCGAAAATTCCTTGGCATTTTTTTAAGACACAGGGTGCCCATCCGTCCGAAATTCCCTGCACATGTCCTCATTTTTGGGCTTGCGTGAGATGCCCTGTAGGATTTTTTACTTCTCCGGGTTTCTGTCCAGATTTTTTAAATGGTGAATTTTTATTTGAATCAAGTTTTCGACCTTTTTTTTGTACAAAATTTTATCATTCAATGTCATTTAACGATTTGTTTCTCAATTCACAAAATATAAGGTACTATTAAACATTGTTACTACACGAAAAATATATATGTATGTATTTTTGAAATTTTATCAAATTTGTTTTGAGAACTAGGGAAGTAAGATAGTGTCGTTTGGCTTCCATTATTAACAGTCTACTCAGGAAGAGGGTAAGGAGCGTCCTGTGATTAGTTGGCAGCTATTACGTGCTAGTATTAGGGAGCAGCTGAAGGCGCACCAAACACACACGTCACACATACACAAAATTGTAAACAGTGTCAAGGTTGCCAGATCCTCCGGCGGAAGTAAAGTTTCGCGGAAAGAAAGTGCTTCAGAAATTAATGCAAAATAATTGTTTCAAACATTAGATTAATTAATTTTGCTTAAATTAAATTTTTTTCAATATTAATTACATTTTTTAAAGATTTTGATTTTGTTTATCCAGGTTGAAATTAATTCAATCTGTCAGGAAGTCGAAATATCTTAAATTGACTCTTTATGTAATTGAATATTGCTGTCAAAATTAATTAACTAAATATTAATTAAATAGTTCACAACATAAAAAACCTGTAGGAATTATTTTCATTAAAAATATGAAATTATTTTTAATTTGATATATTATTTTTTATTTCCTGAAGATCTTTATTTCTTTTGAAATAATTCCAGAAAATTTAAGTTTTAACACAAATATTCAATCATTTGAAAACAAAAAAAGCATTAAACCATTATTTTTATTGAAAATTTAAATAATTTAGAGCTTTAAAACATTATTTTTATTGAAGCATTTAAATAATTTCCATTTTTAATATTTTTTTAATTTGAATGAATTTGAACTAATTCTAGAAAATATAAATTCCAGCAGAATCTATTAATAATTAATTAATGAGTAAAGAACATAAAAATCATTTAATAATTATTTTCATTAAAGTGTATTTACATATAATTTTGAAAATTGAATTCAGATTCTCATTTTCCAACATCGTAAACATTAGAAAAAATGATTGTATTGGAGATGTTACAAAAATTTTATTATCGAAATAATAGCCAATATTTAATTAACACAACCTTAATGCAAATAATCAATTTATGTGACTTAATTGAAAATAATTTATATTCACTGTTTTAAAGAAAAAAAAGCAGTCAATAGTTCGTTAATCAGTTCATAATATAAAAAGCAGTAATAAATTATTTTTATTGAAATATCAAAATGATTTTTACATATGTTGTTAAAAATTTGAAGCATTAATTATTATTTTAAAACATCAAAAATGTTTTCAAAATTATGAAATTGGAATAGGGAAATTTTAAATATAGATGAACTTTTATTATACAAATCTTATCTCATATTAAATAACATAACCTCAAAGCAAATAGTAAATTAATTTTCTTAGGTAAATAATATTAAACTTTAATCTTTACGTAATTTAATATTGCGAACAAAATTATGTATCTTATCATAATTAAGCAATCAATAACATAAAAAGCATTAAATAAATTATTTTCATTGAATCATTCAAATAACTTTTATATTTACCATAGGTTCCTTTTCATTTGTTTTCTGATGACGCATCCAGATAGATGCCTTTTAAAGGTTTAGCGACACAGCCAGATTTTAATTAAATTAAATTAAATTTGTTTAAATATGAGGCCCCAGATGCAATAACCGATTGTACGCTCAGTTTTGCATTCCTTGCTCCCCGTTTAAGATAAAATGAGGCAAAAACTGATCTGAAACTCAAATTTAGAAAAACCACTAAAAAGAGAGAATATAGAATATAGCATATTGGAAGATTCCTGAATAATGAAATTCCAGAATTATAAAATTCTCGACTTATAAAAATCCCGACAGAAAATTGCTCCATCTAGTCTGAAAAGGCGTTAAGAATTTCTTTTAATCTCTGATGATAATACAGATTCCTTGAAATACCCGAACAAGAAAATCACTGAATTTAAACAATTAAAATATTTTTACATGAATATCATTTATTTATTAAAAATACAATCCAATAATTTTACAACAAAAACTCATTTTTAATATTTAAAGTTTCTAAAATTATTTTTAAAATTTAAAATAACAATAACTGAAGAAACATTATTTCTGAATACAAATTGGATCAATTATTATTTTAAATCCAAAAAATGATGTTAGAAACTTTAAAAATGATTGTTTTAATAAAAGTATTGAACAAAAATCAACATCTTGTTAAACAATTACCTTTTTTTATGTACGAATCAAATTTCGGATATATAGACAGATTATAATACGTTTGGGGTTTAAATTTCAAGTCATTTCGCTGAAACAAATATAAAGTTACGGCGAGTTAATTTTAAAAGACGCATTGTATCCCACTGATCAAAATTTGCAGTTTATATTTTATTTTTCACAAAGTTGAAATCGCACAACAAAATATTATACACAAAAATTGTCCTCTTCATTAAGCTCTATATGCACATTTATTATTAATTTTTTTTAGTAGATTTTCTAAATCTGCGTTTCAGATAATTTTTCGCGTCATTTTAACTCGAATGGGGAGCAAGAAATACAAAATCGAGCGCCCCACAGGCATAGGTTATTGCATCCAGGGACTCATATATTATCGTAGAGAACTATACTGCGCACTTTTTTATCTTTAGAAAAAAAATTGTATCTCGCATAGTTTTTTGTTTACAAATAGCAAAAAAATTTGTTTTTTAAAGTCAATTTTTAGTTCAATTGTTGTCTTCAACTCGTGCTCAAATACAGTTTTTGAAATTTCTTCATCAAATTCAAAGGCAATATTCCTTATAATTAGTACTTATAGTATTCTTGTTTGAACTTTTCGAAATAAAACCTAAAATCTTTATTTTTATCAATACGGAAAATTATTTTCTGAAAAGTTTTCTGCAAAGGCTTTTTAAAAATAAATCAATAGTTAACACGAGAATTCTAGAACAATTTAAAAATCTATACTCCATTCCTCACTGCGTGAGTCACGCTTAGTCCGAAATAATCCAGTGAAATATTTATCAACATTGGTTAATTAATTTTTTAATATTTAAACAAATTGGAATTTGTTGATTTTTTCCCAAATTGTTCTGTTTTCCTAAAAATTATTACTCTTGGTCTAGTGGAATATTTATTAACATTGGTTCATTAATGTTCAATGTTTTAGACAAATCGAATTTGTTTAAGTCATTTTTGTTTAAAAAATTGTTATTAAAAATGGTTACTCTTTCTTTTGTGCAATATTCATCAACATTGGTTAATTAATTTGTCATCGTTTAAGCAAAAATTCCATTTGTTTATATATTATTTCAATACAAATTATTACTGTCGATCAGGTGGAATACTCGTAAATATTGGTTTATTAATTTTTAATTATGTAAATCAATTTTATTTGTTTATAAAAGGTTTTTTTTTTAATTCGTCTTACTGGCAGTTTATTATTAATAATAACATTAATTTGTTATAAAATATTTGTAAATTGTATAAAAATAAAATATTTTTTATTTTCAACAAACTTTTATTTATTTAAACAATAATTTTTCTACAAAATTTGTAAATTTTTCAGACAAATTTAAATAAATTTTTTAGACAAATGGAATTTGTTTACATGATTTTAATTATTTAACCAATGCTGTTTAATATTTCACTAGACCGGAAGTAATAATTTTTGTATAAAAAAGTATCGAAACAAATGGAATTTTTCTAAATAATTGAAAATTAATGAAACATTGTTTATAAACATTGAACTAAATAAAAATAATAATTTTTAATTGAAAAAGTAATGTTTAAAACAAAGTTTTTTTCAAAAAAATTAAATTTGTTTTAAATATTAAAAATGAATGAAACATTGGTAATAATAGTAAAAAATAAAAAATAAAAAATTGGAAAACTAACATTGAAACAAATTCCATTTGTTTAAATAAATGAAAATAATTCACCAATGTTCGTAAATATTCCACTAGTATAATAAAAATAATTCGAAGTAAAAAAAGAGTTGAATACTGTGTTCCAAACGACGATTACATGAAGAATTGACATCTCTGGGTTAAAGGTTAATTTTCAGGGACTCGTGGGGGTGTGTTCGGTGTGTCAAACCCATATATCTGATCAGTGGCGAAGCCAGGGGGGGGGGAGCCCCCTCCCGAAACTAAGTATTTTCATTATTCAATTCGCTTTTCCCCCACTCTTTTCCTACACAAAGATCCGAAGCGCCCCCCGAAAAAAAATCGAAGCCACCCTCGGCAAAAATTCTGGCTACGCCACTGTATCTGATACATGACATTCTTCGTGGGATACTTCTATGCACATATATTATTTACTGTAATATTAAAAGTCGGTGGAGTTTCATTTTAAATGAAAGTTAGAAAGAGAAAAAAAGTTATACTGAAGTCTTAAATATGGTAGAGAAATTCTTTAATTCATCTCCTAGTTTCTCAAAAACTTGGTCAAAGGATTGTGTCCTTCGTTTTAGCACGAGTGGCTCACTATAATGAAAGATCTGTAATAAAAATTATTGCAATTTAGATTAATTGTTCTTTTTATTTATAAAATCGCATTAATTAATTTATTATTTTATTTTATACTATATAATAGCATAGTAACAACCATTATTTTTGGAGTAGCACTATTTTTTCGTTATAAATTTGTATAAAAAGACTAAGAAGTTTAAATTTAGAAGATAAGTTTTTGTAAGTCATAACATTGCAAACATTATAACGAATAACGTTTTTAATAATAGGTAGAGATTCGTCAAAAAATATAAAAGTAATAAATAAGAATTAAAAATCAGAAGCAGAAATGAGGTTAGGATTTGACTATACAAACTTTGTAGTTACCTTCTTAAGAAACAGAAGTGATGTTCAAAATGTGATTTAAAAAATGGTAAAATGTGATTAATAAACAACTAGATTAATGTATTTGATATTGTTATAAATAAAGAAATAAAGTTTGATCTATTAACTTTCATAACAAGAACGCTATAAAGAATATTTACTCTAAATTTTATACAGAAATTTTATAAACTCTGGATTTGAGCACGAGTAGAAAACAAAAAATGAATCCTTTTTGCCATTTTTTATTTAAAAAAAAAGTTCTCGAAGTATTACAAAGGTCTCGTATATAGAAAATTAACAGAAAAGCGATAGCAAGTCGCATTGGCATTTTAAATTTCTGGAATTAAAATATTAAATATTTAATACAAAATGTAGGGTTACCTGATGGCCCAAGTGAAAAAATCAGACACTCCACAACCCCCTCTCCCATTTTTCCGTATAATTGGGAAAAAAGAAAATTAAAAAAAAATCAGAAAATAAAAAAATTAAAATTATGAAAGAGTGTGACTTGATGATTCTCTAGCCACATCATACTTTACGTGGAGTCCTGAAGTTTGGCTTAAACATAAATAAAATAAAAAATTTTCTTACATTTTTGTTCGACATTGTTTTATTGAATTTCGATCCAACTGTTTTCAACGATAAAAAACGTACCTCATTTATAGGACTCACGCTTATTAAAATTTATAATAAATAATTACTTATTTACTGGCGTAACAAATTTGCCTGAATCTCCAATTTTTTACAACAAAAACTTTATCATTATATCTTTAATAGTAGATTATGCACCTAGGCAGAAGCGGCGGGGCCAGGATTTTTATCGGGAGGGGCTTCAATTTGTTTTCAGAGGGGACTTCGGGTTTACGTATAGGCAAAGAGTAGGGGAAAGGGGAATTGAATAATGAAAAAACTTAGTTACGGGGGATGGGGTGTTTGAGCCCCCAAGCTCCTCCCTGGCTACGTCACTGCCAGGCAGTAAAGTTAAACTTTTTATGCAAGGCTACAGAATTTAACGTCTGAGCTAAACGCGAAGACGGTAAACGGCATCCGAGTATTATCATTTATATTTGCTCCACTAAAAAATAAATTGTTGTCTAAAATGTTAATTATCTAATACATTATGTTTAATATTTTCAATTTTTTTATATTACATGTTCACAAATAAAAATTTCATTCAATTTCATTCACATTATATTCATCATATCCAATTGTTTTAAGACTGTAAGTAATCACTAAACCCTAAAATGGTAAGTTTATATCTGGTATAAACTTGTATATTCAGAAATAGAAAGGATTATTGTTAACTTTTTATTCAAATTCAAATGTTACATTTCACTTTAGCAAGTTTATTGAGTTACCCTTCAATTCATGTTTTCCCTTTAGCATTTATATAAATCTCTTGAAAACAGGTTTTTAAATATTACATGGATAAAATTGATTTAATTTCAATAGGGTTTTTCATGAAAATTACTAAGAAATTTTTAAAAAGTAGTCTAGTTCCATGCCCTGCAATGCAAAAAAGCAGGAAGTGGTCGGACAACTAACGCCGCGCTGGATATATTTAGGAACTAATCAACTTAGGACAGTAAGGGATCAACATTTTGTTTTCAGATTCATAGGGCTGGAATCTTTTCACGTGAAAACGTTTCATGTCAAAGTTTCATATGTTTCATGAAACGTAGGGTTGAGAAGAAAAATCATTTTGTGCATGCGCAGATCGGTTTTGCCTTTAAGGTCAGGTTAGGATTTTATCTAATCAGTTTGAATTTTCCCACCGCTATATTTGAAACATTACAATGTTTCACGAAACCCCTAATATTTCATCAAACATTTCAGCAGGCTAAAGTTTCATGAAACTTTACAACCCTACTCATCGTAAAAAATAAATTTCTGTTTTTATTAAACAATTGATGGATGGAAACAGGGCACATACGCCAAAGTAGCGTTTCGAGAAAATTAAGGAGAAGGTTTTTGTTTTAGGATAAGTACGTGAAAACTAGTTTAATATTTAACTGTATTTTACAATAGGCATATTAACTCATCCTTGAAAGAATTTATACGCAAAATGATTACTTATCCATGTTAACTTTTTAATATTACAGTTTTAAAAAAATTGGCTATATGCCCTTTTTCCATAAATGGAATAATATTGTTAAACAAGTTGACATCTGTTTTTTTTAAATTTAAATAAGAAAATTCAGAATCAGTTCTCGTATTTTTCAATTGCTAGGAAGATCTCGCTAATACTATTACTAACATTTAAAGCTTCTAGAACATTTTTTCTAACATTTTATGGCTTTTTTCACAATATTGGTCATTTAATCATCTTTCGGTATTCTGCTTCTTCCTCAGATGACATGATTTCGTCTTCATTAGCTACATTAGTTTCTTTCACGAACACGGTATAATGAAGTGTGGCGTATTAGCTTGTTAATTCCACTTAGAGTTCCTCTAGGGAGAGTTGCGTCACGTTACCCCCTCCAATAGCCACCACGAAACCGGAATCGGAAATATAGGTCGGCCTCTGAATATGCGACTGGGGAGGAAGCGTTTTCGCGAGTTGAGCTCCCCCCACCACAAGACTCAATCGAGGCATAATCTGATCTTTTGTTTTCCTTCTTCGACTTTGGGAAATTTGCTCTGAATACACGACACATCAGAAGCGAATTTTTATTAGCGTTTCAACACATTTACATATTACTTTTTGAGATATCTTTTTAAATGTTATCAAAATTATAATTGAATATTTAATAATATTGTTAATATGTACGTATTCCGTTTTTAAATATAGATTTTATTTATTTATTTCATATACAAATATTGAAATAATGATGTACATACATAATATACTTTTAAAAAATTAAATAAATTTACAAGAATTCTTGTAAATTTATTTAATTTTTCTTTTTAATATGTTATGCGTATTAAAGAAACAAATAAAAATTTCTATTTAAATATCTTCATCTAATAAAACTTCTAAAGCTGACTTAAGAAATTTAAAGGAATTGTTGCTTTCTTCATTATACAAAGTATTTTGACTTGAAAAAGATTCTTTTATTGAGATACAAATCAAATTGTTCACATACAAATTGATACAAATCAAAATTGTACACGTAGGCAGTTTCAACTGATATACTGTAATATAATTAATATAATAAATAATAATTATAATTTATACGGATTGTATTGATAATCTGTTAAAATTACACTAAACAAGTTATAAAAACACGTAACATCTATTTCAATACACCTCACTGAAACAAAACAAACTAAATGATCGCACAACTCGCGCAGTCGCCTATTCAGAGTAAATGCCCCAAGATCGAAAAAGGCAAACAAAAGATCAGATTATGCCTCGAGTGAGTCTTGTGGTGGGGGAAGCTCAGTTCGCGGAAACGCTGCCTCCCCAGTCGCCTATTCAGAGACCGACCTGTACGTTACGAATAGTCCGGGAGCCACATAGAAGAAGTGGTATGACCTAAAAGGTCCCCGGAATTTTTTAAATGGATATTGTGCAGAATGGTCTCCTGAATCCAGCGGTATGAGGTGCTTTCGCGAACTGACGGTCGATCTCGAGATATTGTTAATTAAACATTTTTACATAACTTCTGCTATATCTACTAAAATTATCGACATATTAAGAAATTTTTTTTCGAAACTGTTAGGTATTATTGAAATAAATAATTTTTGTTATGAACAATTTTTTGTCTGCCTCATAGTTTTTGCACATTTTTCTATCTGATTGATAGTTTATATAAAAAAAACCGCAAACAAAGATTTGCAACAAGGTTTCTTTGAACCCGATTGTTGCCGACATTTAATAAAATTTTCACATTTTGTTTTCTCATTCTGCTAAAGAAACCATAGAGGGAAAAAGTTTGTCTAAGACTTTTTTCCGTATATCGAATAGTTTATTTACAAATAAAAAAATAAAGAAAAACATATCGTGAAATATCAACAGGGGTAGTAAACATTAACTGATTTTTTTCAATCTTTTTTTGATTTTCTCAAAATAATATAACAAGGATAATCCATCCTATTGAAATTAGATTAATTAATATTGTACACAATTTTGATTGTTCTCAATCGACACTCTTGTAAGAATGGTAAGATATTTGGACCTTTTGCTTTCTTAGTCCGCCCCCCCCCCCCGTGTAGAAATTGCCCTATTATGCCCCATTTAAAAAGTGGCACTGGCAAGGCCCAGACCAGTTTTTCTATTTTCAAAAAAAGTAATTAAATTATTATGGGGCACAAATGGGGCTTTAAAATATAAATATCTGTTATTAACTATAAGCACACTCTTGCTGTTCCGAATTAAAAATAATAAAATGAGTCCCACATGCGAATAATATATCAAAAAAAATTTTGTGGAGTTTTGCGGAGGCTTTCCCCAAGTCGGGAATTCACGAGAGATACTCTGTTACGCCACACATCTGCCATATCACGCTCGTCAAGGGACTTCTGGTCAACCTAACCTAGTTTCAATGTTTGATAAAGTTATATATATCAGTGATAAAAGTATTATTTTCAGTAAATAGTTTTTGATAAATATTGTGTACGCTGACGACTGAAACATAATTAAAATGAAAAGAAAAAACACTTTAGGCCTAGGTCGAATACGTGTTAAGAAACATCGTGCAAGACAAGAACTTAATTTCTTTTCATTGTGTTCATAAAAATAGAAATTTATTTATATTTAAAAAAATTGTACTCGCCCAAGAAGAATGTGAAATATATTATTGGTAATTCTATAACATTATAATAAGTTGCAAAAAAGATGTTTTCAAAGAATTTTTTAGATTTCAGATCATTAACTGAAACATAAACTGTCCCTATCCTAATTTTTTGTAGAAACTATTTAAAACGCTGAACAAAAAATACGATTGTTGAATTTAAAAAATCGTCGACAAAGTTGCCCTTATACGGGAGATTCCGAGTATACACCTATTATGAGAAGGCGAAATAGGTTGAGAATAAGTATTTTTGAAGTAAGTATTTTTGAAGGTTTGATAGTCAATTCCATATGCAATTATTGAAAATTTATTTCTAAGTGAATACCATACATGTTAATTTTAAACTTATGAATAATTTCTAATACAGTTTAAATTTGATAAAAAGCGAATTTTCTTTTCGTAATAAATTTAAAAGTTTAACAAGGTTATCAAGTTTTTTCATAATTTAAAATGTTGCAATGTAAAGCAATTTCTAAAATTTTACTGATCTTAAAAACGGGTTTTTGCAGCATCAAAGACTGAAAAATTATAATTTAATTTGTATTTTCAGGAGCATTATACTAAATAAAATAAATTTTATTTTCTAAAACTAGATTTGTTTATTACTATTAAAGGGCTATGTATGGCCCTTGCCAGTTGACCCGACCAGGGCCACACAAAAACTAGGAAAAACTGGCCAGTGCCTTACCAGGCCCACGTTTATATTTCTACACGGGCCGGGCGCACTCGCATTGCGCCAGCGGTCAACCACCCTCCCAAACTAAAATCTGAGTTGCGCCAGGAAAAAAAGGTGTAAAAGTAGGTAGTTTTCAGATAGCATGAATTGTGCTAGAGCTTTCTTCAGGTGCTCCTCCCATGAAAATGGGAAAATGGACAAGAAGTCTTGAAATACTCTTCCCATGAAAAACAACGTTTGATTGAAACCGACAAATGTGTTTTTTGTTTCCTTATACCATGTTCTAGCTAGAATCTAAAAGTGAAATATATTTCTTATATTTTTGCATGGAAAATATAATTATTAACATTATTTGAAAATGTATGTGGTAAGGATACGAAAAGGATGTATTGGAGAATCATCAAATAAAAATAGTCCTTCTTTAAAATAATAAGAGTTTCAGTTTCAGTTAAAGAATTCTGTGACAGAGAATGTCACATTTTTCTGCATATTAATACTTTCTTCGAAGGAAGAAACCAATGTTTTTTTTTATAATGAATCTTCAACAGAAAAATAAACTTTCAAACCAATAGTTTAATTGTTAATCCAAAGATAAATGTTTAACAGATGTGAATAAACGGCTATCAAAAAAGATAAGTTTTCGACAAAAATTTAAATAGTTAGATTTACAGTTTCAAAAATAATATTTTGCATTAAAAAAACTAATTTTCAATATTTAAAAATCATTTTTGATCAAAGAATAGAATTTTTAAACAAAAAGATGAATTAGATCGTCAAAAAAATATTCAGTGTACGTTGTCTGATAATTCTAAAACGGTAAGATATATTTTCTCGAAAAAAAATAATAATAATTTGGTAATTTTAAAGAATTTCAAGTAAATAAGAAAAAGGTGGCATTCATTTCTATTCTAGTCAATAAACTTAAATATAAATAATTTTTAACCTATTTAAATGGACGCTGCCATGGCACTGGAATAACATTCTTTCGATTATCTAAAAAAATAAAACAGGTTTCTGAATAATTTTCTATAGAGCAATTTTATGTTAAATCTTCTAAAGGTCTAAAATATACAATTTTGAATCAATTTAGTGCGGTCAGCAACTAGCATAAAATGAGATACACTCAAGAAAGCAGAGCCTTTATTCAAATTCGCTCATCTAAATATTTTCCAAAGTCTTCAATCCAAATAGGTAGGAAACTTCAGGATATTCAAAAAGCAAAAAATTGAGGAGTTCTGGACAAGAAGGCGACAGGCGCTCGAGAACGAGTAAAAGTATTCTCCAAGCTGTGTCGTCAGGTATCAAAAATGAAATTCGAAATTTGAAAAAACCAGAAATATAGTTAGATAGCTCTTGAAAAATGAACCTGAGTCTCCATTTACAGTTTTTCTCTCTGGCTGCAAATTTGCCGGTAAATAAATAAAAACTGACTTTTTTTAATTGAAAAAAACCAGGTTTTTTCACATTCACACCGCCGTAAGTAATTCGTTTATTAACTAATTAACAAATTTCTTTTTGAGTTTTATTCGTGACATTCTAGCGGAGGCTGCAGTGTCCAAAAAGGGTCAAAAGTTAATTTCTAATGTTTTTTTTTTAATCCGAATGAAAAACCACGCCACTAGCGGTACACTGCTTTTCAACGGCCAATAACTAAGACTATTCGACACTAGAAAAAATTGAGACACATATATAAAAACGTGATTTTTCGTGCCTATTTTTTTTTGTGAACCATTTTCCAAAGCTTTTCGAGTCTGTAATTAACCTGGAATCTTACTAACGGCTGGAATAAATGTCTAAACTTTGAGAATCCATGGTTCAAAGATCGATTTTTCGTTTTAGTATTTTCAAAATGGCGTCTTAATGGCAAAATTTTTGTGAAAACATTCATGAATTTTTTTACAATAAACGATGTGCTTTTCGGAAAAATCATCAAGAATAAAAAGTTCTTGTAATCAGCCAAGGAATACGCCTGAATTTTTTTCGAAGCATTTTGAGCAAAATTTTAAATTTTGCATATAAACAATTTTTGCAAAATTCAAAATTTTGCTCAAAACGCTCCGGAAAAATTCAGGCGTATTCCTCGGCTGATTATAAGAACTTTTTATTCTTGACAAATTTTCCGAAAAGCGCATAGTTTTTCAATAAAAAATTTCCAACAACTCCGTAACCTTTATTGCACTCTGACATCAAACCACACCTTCACCGCATTGTCATCCTGGGAATTTTCGAGTACACCCAGCAAAAAAAAATGCCAAAGCAAAAAGCCTCAAAAATTGCAACAAACTCCGAATCAGAATGGGATTCCGATGAAAATGATGAACGTATCATCATACCTAATCCAGATTACTCTGGCTCTGATGGAGATGAATCATCAGATGACGAGAATTCGGGATCGGAATTTCCCAGACCGAATGTATCATACAGATCTGTTTTCCATAACTACACAGCATCTCAAAAACAATTCGAACCAAATCACGTTTTTTCATGGAGTAACGAAGAAAAAGTTTGCCCTGGAAATCTAGATGATCAAGTTTTTCTGTCTGATAATGTACGGAAAAAAATATTATCTATGTCACCTGTGGAGTTATTTGAATGCCTTTTCTTCAGAGAAAGAAAAAACTATATCATAGAAGCTAGCCAACAAAATGGCTTACAAATATCTACAGAAGAACTAAACACTTGCATAGGTATATTAGTGCTGTCATCCTACAATATCCGAAATAATATTCCGGCAAAATATTCAACAATTTAGTTTTTTCTCAACAGCACTTTCAGTTGATGAAATGATGGTTCGATTTTTTGGTCGTACGAGCTTGAAACAGTATCTGCCTAGCAAGCCTGATCGATATGGGATAAAGCTCTGGGGCTTATGTGCAGCCAATGGATATCTATTCAATTTAGACGTTTGTTGTAGCAAAAATGATCCAAGCATTGGAATAAATTTATTGGCATGTGCACTTGGCTCCAGAGTTGTTTTACAAATGATCAATCCACTTCTCGATGGCTTTCCACAGCATGTGGTACGAGGGTAGTTCAATAAGTCCTTAGAATAACCAACAAATGGCGCGCGAATCGCTCCAAATCATCTGTTTTCAGTCAGCACCACTCCCGACTAGATATAT
>NC_046657.1:26668199-26672079 GCF_010883055.1 Belonocnema kinseyi | reverse complement strand
TAGAACTATGAAAATTTTTATTGAAAAACTATGCGCTTTTCGGAAAATTTGTCAAGAATAAAAAGTTCTTGTAATCAGCCGAGGAATACGCCTGAATTTTTCTTGAGCTTTTTGAGCAAAATTTTGAATTTTGCAAAAATTGTTTATATGCAAAATCCAAAATTTTGCTCAAAATGCTTCGAAAAAAATTCAGGCGTATTCCTTGGCTGATTACAAGAACTTTTTATTCCTGATGATTTTTCCGAAAAGCGCATCGTTTATTGTAAAAAAATTCATGAATGTTTTCATAAAAATTTTGCCATTAAGACGCAATTTTGAAAATACTAAAACGAAAAATCGATCTTTGAACCATGGATTCTCAAAGTTTAGACATTTATTCCACCCGTTAGTGAGATTCCAGGTTAATTACAGACTCGAAAAGCTTTGGAAAATGGTTCACAAAAAAAAAATAGGCACGAAAAATCACGTTTTTTTTTTGTTTAAATTGCATTTTGGGATAATAAGTAAATTTTTTGAGGAATTTCATTGGCACCTTAGGAAAGAGGAGATCTTAAGCAATACAAATATATGTGTCTCAATTTTTTCTAGTGTCGAATTGTCTTCGTTATTGGCCGTTGAAAAGCAGTGTACCGGTAGTGGCGTTTTGGCCGTTTAAGGGTTAAAAAAGTGAGCGAGGAAGTTTGAGCTACGACAAACTTCAAGCGAACGAATTTTCCGCCAATGTATTGGCCAACTTTTTGGAAAATCTCAATTCGATTTGATATTTAGTTCCATAATTACAGCGAGTTTAGTACGAGCTCGCGACGCGACACCACAGGATTTTTCAGAGGACGCCGCCGGAACGCTGACTAGTGCGAGCGAGTGGACAAAACAAAGGATGGGCAAGGAGGATGTTTCAGACTGAACATAGTTTACTTCCAAGAAATCATTTCTGACACACTTCAAGAATATATTTTCTTAATCTAAGAATATGTAGTATCGCAGCAGTAGAGTAGTGTCTCAACTGAACACTATTTCTCAACGAAAAAAAAATTGTTTTCGAAATTATTGTTATATAATCTTCATTTTTTAAATTATTAAAATATATAATTCGCGCATACTGTTACTTACATATATACTCGTACGCCTAGAACGCTTTGAAAAATCGCATTCGTCGAGGATTGTACCCCACCTAAACTACCTAAACTAGTGTGTCCTAACCGCGCGCTCTACCGACTTCGCTATCGAAGCACTTGGACCTCGGTGACAAAATCTTAGGTAAGAATTTCAAGGCAGGGTCGTTACCAAGCCATATATGGTGAGGCTCAGCCAACTTCAAACTAAAAGTTGTTGAACTCAACTTTAATATACCACTTTTTCTTTGGAAAAATTTTAGTATTTAATTTTACTTATTTCAAAAAAGGCCCGATACTTTTTTCCTGAATATATTTTAAATTGTTACAAAATATCTAAATGTAATGAACAATAAACAAAAATTCCCCATAAAATGCGCAGTTTTCAATTTATCCAACTCTTTTATTGTATATAATACTCTCTTACTCCATTTTTATTGCAAAATAACATTTCTTAAAGAATAATTAAAAATATGTGAAAACGCGAAGTTTCACTTATTTAACGAGGCATTTAATACTTTTTGTTTTTAAATATTTAAAATGCTTAAAAACGTCCCAAAGTTAATAAATAATAAAGAAAAGTTGCAAGTAAAAAAATGCTTTAATAACATCATGGACAAAAAATAATGTTCTGCTACACGGAAATGTTCATAAACCGCACACTTTTCAATTTATCTAATAATTTATCATACCTTTTTTACAAAGATTTGAATATGGAATTGCTTTCCTAAAATAACAATTTAAAATATGCAAAAAATAATTGAACTTTACTTATTTTACAAAGGGCTCAATACTTTTTTCTTTAAAAATTTAATCCGCTTAAAAACTATCTAAAGCATATCAAAAATAAAGAAATTTTAAGTTCAAAAACGCTTTAATAACCTGAGTGACTAATGAATATTTTCTGATTTTTTAAAAACCTTTGTAAAACGCACAGCTTTTGATTTATTTAATTCTTTTATCATTCTTTTTAACTCAGTTTTTAATTTAAAATAACAATTCCTTCGAAATAATTTAAAATAAACTTCATTTTTCTTTTAAATATAAAATACTTCGAAATCAGAAGAGACAAGAATTCTGTAAAAAAACGTTTAGTGTAAGAACTTGCAGGTTAAAAACGATCTCACGGTGGTCGGCTGAAAAATATTTGTTTGCTTCATCCTTGCATTCTTAATTATTTTATTTAAAAAAAATTTAATTGTTCCGTTTTAAAATGAAATGCATTGTTAATAAACTTTTTAAATATGTTATTGAATTCTATTTTCTTAAATATTTTGCTTTAAAAACGCATGCAAAATGTTAACCATTTGTAGTCCAAGACATTTTCTATGATTCATAAATTCTTTGACTGAAGAATTTAATTTTATTAAGTTTTTATAAATATACATACTAATAATATCTGCATTACATTTTTTATAACTAATGACATGTTGAAATGAAATTTTCTATGATCATTGAATTCATTGATTGAAAACCTTAATTTTGTTAATTTTATTTTTAAAAACCTAAATCTATGCTTAATTATTTAAAATCGCAACATTATATATGCGCTACAGTACGCGGGAAGCATTGCATTGCCAATTAATAACATAAAAATAGAAAACAAGATATTAACTATTTCAGATAGCAAGTAAGAATATAAAATTGATAATTATTAAAAAAAATCCTGCCCAATAAAGGAGTTTTTTTCATTAAGGAAAAAATAATTTTTTAAATTCGGCTGGATTAACATTTTTGTCTAAAGTTAAAAAGCTGCTGCCTAAAACTCAATTAGCTTAAATTAGAATAACACATGATTATTTGATATTTTCAAAACTATTTTTTTATTTATAACTTTCATGAATTTTGCCATTTTTGTGATTTTAAAACTGCTATTATCGAATACGAAAATTTTGTGTAAACAAAACACAAGTATGTCTTATAACTCTAATTTACATAAATTAAATAAGGTTCACATAACAAAATTTTTAACTTTTTAAAAATCAATTTTTATCTGGCCGAATCCAAAAAAGTAATATTTTCTTATTGAATAAAGAATTTCTATATTTATCAGGAATATTTATTGTTATTTATAAGTTCGGATGATTTTTTGTTACTTTGAACACTACACAGAAATCATTTTCCGATTCACAAAAAAGTTTCACGGTTAAAAAAATTGGAAGTAAATTTATAACCTTTTAATAATTTTAGGAATGAAATGACTTTTGAGTCTTGCATAATTATTTCAAAATGAAAAAAAATTTTTTCAAATCTATTTTAAAATTTTAATTTCTTACCACCAAAAGCTTACCAACGCAATAAACTTATATATTTTTTAAAATAGTTTTATTAGTGATTTGATTTGTGTGTCAACCTAAAGTTAGTAGTTTATCAAAGTTGCAAATTCCTATCTACATTTGCATATTATAAAATTAATTATGCGCACCCATGTTTTGAATTTTATAAATATTATTGAATTTCAAAATAATTCGTAGCGGCAAAGAGTGCCAACTTCATAACATGTCAACTTGTCGATTATTATATTTAATAAGATACTTATGCAGTAAGAAGTAAATTAATTTAGACCAATATATTAATTTTCACAGTATGTGTGCGATGTCTATTGCATCAAGTCTATAGCTCTTATGTTGAAAAAACTGATGTGATTCTATCACATTCGTTTCAAATTGATAATTACACAGGCCGACAAAATTTGACAAAGGTCCGGAACCAGAGACCAGACCTAGTATACCCGAAGGTTTTTGCTGCGCTGAATCCGAATCCGACCT
>NC_046657.1:26660789-26668099 GCF_010883055.1 Belonocnema kinseyi | reverse complement strand
CCCAAAGTTTCAGCTCGATATTTTATTTACAAAAAAAGTTCTTAGGTTCAAAAAAACATTCAGTGAACGGAAAAAGTGAGGTCGGTAATATAGGTATTTAGCCGTGTCACATGCCCTTAAAGATATAAAGTAAAAATAAATTGATTATTTCAATGAAAATAATCTTATGAGGCTTTTTCTGTTTTGCAGTATTTGATTAATTATTAGGTAATTCATTTTGTTCAAAATATTAATAAAATATTAATTATGTTATATTATTATATTATCGATATTTTGATAAGTTTCCAAAGAGCTGAAAAAATCGTAGAGTCTGGTTACGGTATTTCTCTTCTCATCTCTTAATCCAAATTTGGACTTATTGAGGCGAATAAAATATCGTTGGAGTGGTCAAAGATAGTAGATTTTGAATATAATATTTCTAAATTACTAATTGCAAAATTAAGAAAATGTAGGTATCGTATTTTACTTATCATCACTTAAAAAGGACAGGGCCAATTTATTTCAATATCATCCATGAAAAAGTTGGAGCAGCGGAAGAAATGTAAAAACTAAGCGCGGAGTATGCGATTGCCCTAAGTCGCGTGCCGTAGATGCGTTCAAACTCTCCAGCTAAGCTTTTTTAACGAAAGAGAATTCACAATCACAAAATTACAGTGGTGGATGTTTTGAGTCTTAATCTTAAAATGTTTGCGCAAGAATGTGCGAAAATATAAAGACCGAGCGCGTAGCGAGAGATAAACACAACATCGAGCGCGAAGCGCGAGAACCTCAAACTTGCGAGCCGCGCGCACAGGGCGCGATGAGAATGTGTCCGCGTATCCTTTATATAATGTATGTAAGAGACATGCCCCCGTCGTTTAACGCAATTTATGGGAAGGTCTATGTGAAAGGGCCTATGTTCCCCTCTTCCGCCTAAAGCCTCAATTGTATTTACCTTATTTTTCATGCATGAAACTAGAAATTGCAAAATTAGATAACTTTCAACTTTCGCAGAAAATCTAGTGGAAATTTTTTCAAACGCCCAGTCATCAATTTCGATGCAGACGGTCACGACTTATACCGGCTTTGGTGGTTTGAATGTCATGCAGATTTTAACTAACCTAAGATTTGGATATTATATCACGCCAAGTACAATTTTTATTCCAAGACACTACACAGAAAAAACCGAGAATAAAATTTGTCCCAGGAAATTTTCTAGAGCGATAAAGTTTTGTTTTGCCAATTTTGCGTCTTTCAAAAAACATGTGTTTGTCATGGAAAAACGAAAAAAAAGTTTAACCGATATTTGTGTAAAGTTTATCCTGTGAAGTTAAATTTTGTTGCAGAGAATCTTAGTCGGAAATCGATGTAAAGTTTATCTTCTGTTTTTCCGTGTAATATCCCAGTGGTCACATAATTTTGCGACGTCTTTACGACAGCGTTACGACATCTTTACGACAACTTTACGACATCCTATGTTCATGTCGTTTCGGTGTCTTTGTGATATCGTAAAGACATTGTCAGATCATACGACTCATTTACGATATCGTAAAGACACCTTAACGACATGGACATAGGATGTCGTAAAGTTGTCGTAAAGTTGTCGTAAAGATGTCGTAACGTCGCCAAATTTTGTGCCCATGGGCAGTCATTGGTAAATGGGAGGAAACTAAAACTTAGGACATTATTATTATAACTTACCTGCTTATCAACATCTATTCCACCCAAATAACGCCCGACAAAATCATCTTGACAGATGACTGACAGTTTGTAGACTACACTTGAACATCGATTTCTGTGTACATTGGAGGATCGGCGATTTTCTGTGAACCTGATTTGCAACCGGGAGCGATACACTTTGACTTTGTCATAACTAACGCGATAAACAAATATAAAAACACTAGCAGAAAACTTCACTCAGTGATTTTCCAATTAATTACGCAAAAAGATAGGATTACTGCTACACTTTTTCAGAGATTGTATAAGGACTTTCCGTGGCGAAGTTTGTGTTATAAAAATAGGATTACTTATCTGCAATTGAAAAAGTTTTTAGAAGAATTTCAATTTAAATCAATTTAATTAATTAAAGTCATCAAATAATTTCATCATAAACCTAGCTTGTAACTTTTTTGCAGCAAGTTCCGATAAATCAGCAGGTCCTACAATAAAGAATCCTTTTTTCAATGAAGCGCGTTTATAAGGACTCTGAACCAAGAAACTTATTCCAATTATTTCTGGTATAAACTTTTTTTTTAAGAAGAATGAAATTACAAATAATAATTCTTTATATTTCAATTATGCTTGAAGAAACATTTAATAACTTTTCTCAGTAAAAAGAATGACCCATTTTGGGAATTTTGTCACGTCGAGAATAGTCTTGAGTACAAATTTTGGGTTGCGGAACGAGATGAAAGTAAAAGTCTTGACAAGTTTTCTTTGTACAAAAACGACAAGATACAACTTTTTTTGAGAAGGAAAAAGATGCGTATCAAAATTTTCGATAAGAATTTAGTCATAAAAAATTTAATTTTCAACAATATTTTTAAAGAAATTATAGGCCAGCTGGAGCCTGGAACGGCCAGTTGAATTGTATACATCCCTTACTAAAGCGCTTGCAGAATAAACTCTGACCAAAGAATTTTATGCTATCTATTTTAAGACATTTGTTCTGAGAACTACAGAGAAGTAAGAGTGTTTGGTTTCCCTTGTTTGTAGTGTACTCTAGAGGGGCTACGGAACGTCCTAACCGCATACCAACACACACCTTACGAATAGAAAAAATTGTAAACAGTTCCTTATTCACACATGTTTTGCCCGGTGACTGCGAGGACTTAAAATGCTCTCCAGTTTCAAGGTTTAGCCAGCACTTCGTATTTACATACGTAAGGGGCCATCCATAATTTACGTAACACTTCATGGGGGGGGGTCCAGCGCAGTGTTACACAATGGCGAAAAACTACAGGGAAAAGTCGGAAAAAGCGTTACATAAGGGGGGGGGGGGTCAAAATAGTCGGGAAATTGCGTTACACAATTTATGGATGGCCCCTAATCTATTAATGAGTCATGATGTTGGTTTCCTTATTATTTTTTGAAACATTTTTTAAAGGTAATAAGTTCAGTGACGTTTTTATTGTTGTCCATAAAGGACATAAATTTTCTAAAAAAAAATGTTTGAAAGATTGAAAATTTTGCAAAGTTGTTGGGTCAAAAGATTTTTAGAATATTATTAAACTTTTACACGAAAAAGGATTTAAATCATAAAAAATAATAACATACAAAGAAAAAATTGTTACAATTTAAGGTTTTACAGAAATATCAGAGGAATATTATATTTTAATCTTGTTCATAAGTTTAACACAATTTAAAACAAAAATAACAAAATTTCAAGCGTAAAAATTATATTTTCATTAATATATTTTAATAAATAATTTTAAATTAATAATCTCTAATCTGATTTTATTTTACACTGTTATTAATTGTACGAAATAAAAAATGTGCATAGAATTTATTTTTCCTTATGAAAAAATTATATTTTTCACAAAGCTTATCACTCAAATAAAATATTTTAATAGCAAGAATGATTTAAAAAAAAGGTTACTTTTTAAAATAAGTAACGCGAATCTGTGCAAGCTTTTAAGGGGTTTTCATTAAAAGACCAACATAAAAAAAATTTGCATTTTATTTTCAGGATAATGGAAGTGGAGATGATAACTGAATTTTTTGCTCAACTTTAAATTGTCACCTACATTAAAATGGCAATGAGGCGCGACATAAAGTAAGTATGCACTACAAATGTGTTTACAAAATATTTGTTTAGAATTAAAATATTCAGTGGGGAATTACACCGACCCTCGAGAACAGAATTGTAAAACATTTGCCAAACTTTATCAACAAATATTAAAAAAAAATTTTTTAAAATAAAAATAAACAATTAATTGATGATAACAATACTACAAAGTAATCTCATTTTATGAAAAAAATAGTCGATCCTGCCAGGATTCGAACCTGGAATCTTCTGATCCGTAGTCAGACGCGTTATCCGTTGCGCCACAGGACCTTCGTATTTGCCGGGTTGAAAATTTCAGTCAAACGCGTTGGCACGCGCTAACCTAGAGAAGTAGTTACTTAAAACATTCTACCGCTTCTTTTTCATCGAAGCAATATTTTTGTAATTTTTTGCAAAAAAATATTTTTAATTCTTTACTTCATTATTTACTTCTATCATTTGGTTCGCTGAAAAATTCGGCACGATTGATAATTAAATTCCTAAATTAAAAAATTCCCGTATAATGAAATTTCTGATAGAAAATTACCGAATTATAAAATAATCGAACTAGAAAATTTTCGCATTATAGAAATTCCAACTGTAAACAATTAAATTTTTATAAATAAAAAGTATTTGCTTATAATAATTTATTTAATTAAAAAAATAGAATAATCTTAATTATTTAAATTCCGAAATTTTATTATTTGGAAATTTTCGGATTCGAAAATTTTTCAATTAGACGAAAAAAACACTGTGAAATTCATTAACTACAAAATTCATGAATTATAAAATTCCCAAAAAACAATTTTTTAATGTTTATAGTTTTTTAAATTGATTTTTTTAATTTAATCTTTTAATTTAAAATAACAATAATTTTATTTGACTAAATTGTATAAAAAATAAATGTAAAAACACTTGTGTCTCGGAACAAAAAAATTAATTCTCGTAAATTTTCTCCGAACCTGATTTTCATAAAAACTTTGCAGGATTCAATTCAGCACTGATTTATCTCGCAGTTTCTTTTTTATTTATTTAAAAAAATTAGAAATTCAATCTTTGAGAACATTTTTTTTATTTAAAAAAAAAACTATGCACATTATCAAACAAAAATTTTAATTCAGACATATATTTTTCTCAACTGTTATTTTAAATTCGAATAATAATTTAATATAACTTTAAAAAATACAAATAATTATTCTTTGATCAAACTATTGGATTTTTTGTTAAAATGAATAATATTAAACAAACGAAAAATATCAATTGTTTAAATTCGGAACTTTCTAGTTAGGGTATTTTATAATTCGGCAATGTTCAGTCGAGAATTTTATTCTTCGGGAATTTTCAAACTTAATAATATTTTAAACCGTCGGAAATCTTATTATTCGGGAATTTTGTTATTCGTAAATTGTATTATTTCATTATATTAATTATTTATTCTTCTTTAATTGTAGTAATTTATATTTAATTTTATGAATTGATTATTATGAAATTTTGCATTTTGGCAATTCTACAGTGTCGGCAATTTTATTTTTCAGTTGTGCATTTAATTTTAATAATTTAATTAATTTTATAAATAAAAAATGTAATTCTTTAAATTCGACAATTTTCTATCGGGAATTTTATTTTCCTTCAATTTTATAATTTCGGAAATGTTATTTTTCGGGATTTTTCAATCTTCCCTTTATTTGTAATGAGTGTATAAATAAACAATTGTAACAGTTCAAATTAGTAAATTTTCTTTCGGGAATTTCATTATTCCAGTGTCTTATTATTTTGGAATTTTGTTATTCAAAATTTTTCCAATTAGGGAATGTTGGAGCGCCGCGGGATTTATTTTTCTTGATTTTCCAGTCATCCCTGTTTAAAAAATTCATTAAATTATATAATAATTACCATTTTTTACTTAAAAGCCAAAATTTGTATTGTTTGGGAACCTAATTATACGGAAATTATCTAATTTGGGAATTTGAGTTTTCAGCCGTCCTTTTAATTGTAATAATTTAATCAATTTTATAAATAACAAAACTTTTGAAATGTTTAAATTCGTCAATTTCTTGTCGGAAATTTTATTATTCGGAAATATAATTATTCGGTTTTGTTATCCTGGAATTTTCGCAATCGGGAATTTTATTATTAGGAAATTTAATTATTCGGGAATTTCACTATTCTAGAATTTTCTAATTCAGGAAATCTGCAGTGTCGGGAATTTTATTTTGCGCGATTTTTCAGTTGCCCCTTTAATTGTAATACTTTAATCAATTTGATATCTAAAAAAATGTTAATTGTTTAAATTCGTCAATTTTCTGTTTAGATTTTTATTATTCGGAAATATGATTATTCGGGAATTTGGTTATCCTGAAATTTTCCCATTTAGCAATAATTTTATATTTCGGAAATTTAATTTTTGGGAAATTTTATTATTCTTAAATTTAATTTTTCGGGAATTTTATTATTCTCGAATTTTCCCATTCACGGATTTTATTATTTGAAAATTTAATAATTTGGGAATTCAGGAAATCTGCAGTGTCGGAAATTTTATTTCTCGGGATTTTACATTCGTGTCAAAAATTCGATATTCCTGTCCGAACAATTTGAACGCAGAAAGCTCACAGTCGCCCATTTCACACGGATTACTCACACAGAGTTAAACACATTTTTTGTAGTTTTTTTTTGTAGAATGTAACGTCAGGGAAAATTGACTGCCGAGGGACCATGCTCGCCCGAGTCAAGTCAGTTCTCCCTCACTTTCCCTGGTCCCTTCTATGATCTATCTTACCGTTTCACTCTTTCGAAGTAATGAAGTATTGAAACGTAAGCTCTTGCAAACACCTGACTTGATTCGAAATTTATTACACAAATTTTTCACCACTTATTTTCTTCATCTATTTCTCGTTTTTTATTAGGGCATCTTGAATAAATAATAAGAATTCTATACTTTTATTTGATTAATTTTTTATGAAGTTTATGAAGTAATATAGTAATATACTGGAACCGCGTTTATATCCGCCGTCGGAGAACGTATTCAATTATATCCACCCTGGTGGGGACCCTACCACTGCTCCTCAGCGGAGGGAAAATTGCAGCGCTGCGCGCTGATTGGACGCCGAAACAACGGCTGATTGGTTCGGTTAGTCACGTAGTACTGCGAGGTGGTGGCTGTCAAGCGGTTATAAATGAGAGCTATAGCAGGAATAGTGAGAGCTGATATAAATGCCGTTCCTTACCATGTTTTGTTAAAAATTTCTCTTGGAATTACACAGGACCACAAAATGGTTTTGGGAGTCTGCTGGGATTCTAATAGGTATACTTTAAGTTTTTGGGGCCGCAAACTAACAATCCCTTAACCCACAAACGCCAAACCAAGAAGCCCCAAACCCACAAGCTCCATATAAAAAACCCCACAAACCCCAAACCAAAAAGCTCTAAATCCATAAACCCCAAATCCATAAGCTCTAAACCCACAAACTCCAAATACACAAGATCCATGTCCACGAACCTATAAACCCCAAACCGACAAACCCACAAGCTCCATATCCACAAAAGTACAAACCCCCAAACCCACAAG
>NC_046657.1:26639715-26660689 GCF_010883055.1 Belonocnema kinseyi | reverse complement strand
AGCCCCAAACATACAAACCCACAAGGTCCATATACACAATTGTACAAACCCCAAACTCACAAAACCCCAAACTAACAAGCCCCAAACATACAAACCCCAAACACACAAGGTCCATATCCACAAACTTCCAAACCCCAAACCCAGCTTGTGGGTTTGGGTTTTGTACGTTTGTGGATATGGAGCTATGTATTTGGAGTTTGTGGGTTTGTTGATATGAAGCTTGTGGGTTATAAACGGAATAAAAAAGTATTTCAGATACAAATTTATTAATTTATTTGAAAACAAAAAAATATCTTTTCTACTATAAAAGATGACTTTTTAACAAAATACTTGAATTTTCAACAAAGCAACTAAATTTTGAACACAATAGTTGAATTCTCAACCTAAAAAAAATAAATTTTCCACAAAAAAAGTCATAGTTTATATATCATTCAAAACATATGAAATTTAAACAAAACTAAAAAACGAAATTTTAAAATGAAAAATGTGAATTTTCAACAAGTAAAGATTTTTCACTCAACAAGGAAATAAAATTTTATTTTCATTATTGAACCTTCAAGCCAAAAGACGAATTTTCTCTACGCAAAAATTGTATTTTCAAACAAAATTTGAATTTTAAACTAAAAAAAGAAAAAAGGAGAATTTTCAACTAAAATAAATCGATCTTTAAAAAATATAAAAGTTATATTTTCAGTTAAAAAATTAATTTTGAACAAAAAAAGGGCTTTTCGACTAAACAGTTAAATTTGCAACCAAATACATAAGCCTCCAATCAAGAAAATAAAATTTTAACAATGTAGTTTAACTTTTACCCAAGTAGTTGAATTATTAATTGAGATTATTTTTTTTTAATAAAATAGTTCAACTTTGAACCAAAGAGATGGCATTTTGACTAAAAATATAAATCTTCAAGAAAAAAAATGATTTCTTAACAAAGTAATTCAACCAAATCTTTCAAATCGAATATTTGAATACCTAAGCAAAGAATAATTTTTGACGAAAAAGTTGCATTTTTATTTAGAAAAAAATGTTATTTCTACTAAAACAGCCGAATTTTTAAATCAAAAAGATAATTTTTGAAAAATTAGTTGAATATTCTGTTAAAAAAGTCTTGACTTTTCACGATCAGAATATTAATTTTTAAACAAGAAATCAGTTTCTACCAAAACAATTGAATTTTCAATCCAAAAAGACATTTTTTGAACCAAAAAGGATGACTTTTTAACAACATTGTTGAATTTTCTACAAAACAGTTGCATTTTTATCCAAAAAGATGAAATTTCTCTAGAAACCGATGAATTTCTGTTTTTAAAAAAAATCAACAAATTTTGAAAAAAATGTTAAATTTTCATCCAAAAAAAGATTACAATTAACTTTTCAAGATCAAAATGTGAACTTTTTAACGAAAAATAAATTTTTACAAAAAAAATTTAATTTTCAATCGAAAAAGACGAATTGTTTCAACCAAAAAGGATGAACTTATAACAAAGTAGTTGAATTCTCCACCAAATAGTTGCATTTTTTATTTTATCAACGCCAAAATATTAAATTTAAACAAAAAGTTAATTTTCTGCTAAATAGTCAAATTTTGAACTAGAAAGTATTAATTTTTAACAAGATTGTTAAATTTTCAACTACACAGTTGCATTTTTGTTCAAGAAAACTGAAAATTCGACTAAAACAAGTGAATGTTTAAACCAAAAAGGCAAATTTAAAAAAAAGAGAGTTGAATTTTCATCCGAAAAGATTTCATTTTACTTTTCAACACAAAAATAGGAATGTAGAACAAAAAGTAAATTTTCTAGGTAATAGTTTAATTATAAAAAAATCAGTTTCATTTTTTCTAAGAAAAATTCTATATTGATACAGAAAAAGATGAAATATTAAATGAAAAAGTCAAATTTTCAAAAAAAATAGCTTCATCCAAAAAAGATTTTAATTCACTTATTAGCAACAAAATAAAAATGGTAAACAAAAGGTCAATTTTCTAGGAATAGAGCTTTCAAAATTATTTTAAAGCTTCTAAACTTTTGGTTTGGAATCTTTAAAAAAATCTGAATTTTTTTGAAATCTTATACAGTTCAAAATTCTTTTTCAATCTCTTTAAATTCTAAATATTTCTTGAATTTACTTGACTTTTTTTGTTGATTTTTTAATCTTACAAAATTAAAACATTTAGCTTTAAAATCAGTATAGAAAATTGCTCAGAAATCTTCCAAAATTCCCTAGGAATTTTAAGGAAATTTGTTATTCACTTTAAACATTTAAAAATTATTTTAAAACGTCTAAACTTGTGGTTTAGATTCTTTAAAAAATATCTGCATTTTTTAAAAATCTTTTAAGTTTAAAATTCTTTTTCAATTTCTGCAAACCTTCTAAATATTTCTTAAATTTACTCGATTTTTATTTATTTGATTAAGATATAAGAAAATCTTTCGTAATGTTTTGAAATTTTTTAAATTTTCTGTTTAGGTTCATTTTTAAAAATAAAAATCACATTAATTTTCCTAAGAACCTAAAGAATTTTTCTCATTTTCTTGAAATCTTACAAAATACCTTAAATATCTTATAAATTTGTATTATTTTTTAATAGTTTCAGAATTTCTAAGTATCTCTTAAACTTACTCAAATTTGTTCTCACAATATTTATGATGGGAAAATTTTGCTTTAAAATGTTTTGCATTTTTTTCGGAATTTTATGAAATAATTAAAAAACTTTTGTGATCTTTTTTAATTTTCTCTTGGAATTCATGAAGAAAAAATCATTTAATCGAACTAAAAAATTTTTTAATTCTGAAAAATTAAAAAAATTCTCTTATAGTCTTCCATGCTTCCATTCTATTTTCCATATATGGAAAAAAATTTAAAGTTCAACTAATTATTTTAAAAAACGATTGAAATCAAACTTGGACGCATATTTTTCTTTAAAAAATGTGTACAATTTACGGGCAAAAATAATTTCACTGTCATTTCCCGGCTTTTCCCGGGCTCGAAAAATTCCCCGTTTCCGGGTCATTCAATAACCAATAATCCTTGTGATTTCATTTATTTTTAATAAAAAATAAATTAATTACAATTTTTGATTATTTTATTACTAAGATATGGCTAAATAAAAAAAGAATTTAATCTAAGAAATAGATAAAAAAATATGTGGTGTAAAATTTTCCCCAAAAAATTGTAAACCAATTATTTTTATCATACTGATTACAGAAGTGTCTGGAAATATAAAACAATTTCCTTAGCAGGAAAATTCCTCGTTTTGCAATGTGTGATTGCGCGTAAGTAATTTTAAAAATTCTTCTTTTAAAATAATATTCTAAAAATAAAAAATATTTTTTATATTAAAAAATATGTTTTATTGCCTTTAGAAATAAATTCAGAAATATCTCTGCCAGGGAAATATTCAAAACCATGTTCGAATTACAAACCAGGCGAAGACGATTTGCAAACCTTCGATTTTGTAAGAAGATATAATTTAGATGTGTTAGGAAATCATTATTTAAACAAAATTTTCAAAGTGAAGGGTACCAACCGGATGCAGACAGCCTACAGATTAGATAAGGAAGCGGATGTTACAATTCCCACCAAGTAAGCAATTTTTATCTATATTTTTTTCATACTTTTTAGAGCCCATGTCAAGAAAATTGTTGAATTTTAAACCAAAAAATTTAAAAAAAAATTGAGCTGTAAAATTTTCAACAAAAGAGTTGAATTTTCAATAAAAAATGAGGTTTTTAACAACATTTTTGGATTTTCGACAAAGAAGATTAATTTTTCATCAAATAATTTAATTTTTAATTAAAATTATTAATTTTCAATAAAATATGTGCATCAATTTTCAACTAAAGAAGATAAATTTACAATATAAAATTGAATAGTCAAATTGTTAATTTAAAACATTCATTTTCAGCCAAAAACATTTTCAAACAAAAAGATAAATTTTCAACAAAAACAAAATTAGTTTTCTATTCTTCTAGCAAAAAGACAGAATTTTAACCAAATACATGAATTTTCAATTGAATAGTTGAATTTTTAACTAAAAAATATCAATTTGGATCAAAAAATAGAATAGTTAAATCTTCAGTTAAAAAATTAATTGTAAACAACAAAATTGAATGTTTGAATAGTTAAATTTTTAAATTAGAATGATTAATTTCCAACACAACGCTTCAATTTTTAACAAAAAATATTATTTTCTAAACAAGTTGTTGGATTGTCTACAAAGTAGATTAATTTTTCACCAAATATTTGAATTTTAAACAAAAAATATTAATTTTCTACCGAAAAAGATCAAATTTCAACAGAATAAATGAATTTTCAATTTATAAGATAATTTTTCAATAAAAAATGAAATACTTAAATCTTCATTTAAAAAATTCATTTTGAACAACCAAAATAATAATTTTTGAATAGTTGAATTTCCAAAGCAAAAAGACCAATTTGCAACAAAATATTTGATTAAAAAAAAAATGCCTACCAAATTGTTGGGTTGTAGATTATTTTTTTACCAAATAGTTGAATCTTAAAACAAAATTAATAATATTCACCGAATATTAATAATTTCCAAAGATAGATATTAATATTTTACCGGAAAGTATGAATTTTCATTTATAAACTATGAGTTGTCAACTAAAAATGAAAAATTTTAACAAAAAATGAAATAGTTACGTCTTTTGTTAAAAAAAAAAAATTTTCAACAAAATTGTTGAGCTTTCTACCAAATAGTTGCATTTTTAAATCAAAAAGACTAATATTCAACCCAACAGTTGAATTTTCAATAAAGAAATGAATTTTTAACTAAATTTCAAATAAAAATATTTGATTCTTTTATTTTTAATAAATAAGTAATATTTAGAAAAAAATCAGTTTAATTGTTTGAATCCGGAAATTTTGTATTTCGGATATTTTGAAATTTGGCAATTTTCTATCCGGAATTTTCACCCAGAGATATATTTTTTTTTCAATGATTGCTTATTTTGAATTAAAGCAATAATTTAAAAAACATTAACAATTTCAAAATAATTTGTATTTAATAAAAATATTTTATTATTGTATTTTTAATCAATAAATAATATTTCTAAACAAATTTATTGTTTGAATTCTGTGATATCGTAATTCGTCAGGAATTTTCTAATTTATTAATATTAGTTAATGTTAGGATGACTGAAAAATTCCGAAAAATAAAATTCCCGACACTGAAAAATTTCCAATTAGTAAAATTCCCGAATAATAAAATTCCTGAATAATAAAATTTCCGAATAATAAAGTTCCCGAACAGCTTATATAATTCCCGAATTGGGAGATTTCCGAATAATAAAATTCCCGACAGAAAATTTCCGAATTATAAAATATCCGTAATAGAAAAAATCCTCAATTCAAACAATTACATTTTTTCAATAATATTATTTATTGATTAAGAATACAATAAAATATTTGTATCACAAAAATTATTTTTCAAGCTCAAAGATTCTAAAATTATTGTTTGAATACAAGAATTTTTTAATTCTAGAATTTTATTATTCGTGAATTTTATTGATCGGGAATTTTCCAATTCTGGAATTTTATTATTCGGGAATTTTATCATTCTAGAAATTTTGGGAATTTTCTATTTCGGGAAATTTATAATTTTGGAATTTATTATTAGGGAATTTTTGAATTCTAGAATTTTATTGATCGGGAATTTTCCAATTCTGGAATTTTATTATCCCGGAATTTTATCATTCTAGAAATTTTGTGAATCTTCTATTTCGGGAATTTTATAATTTTGGAATTTTATTATTCGGGAATTTTGGAATTCCAGAATTTTATTGATCGAGAATTTTCCAATTCTGGAATTTTATTATTCGGGAATTTTATCATTCTAGAAATTTTGTGAATTTTCTATTTCGGGAATTTTATAATTTTGTAATTTTATTATTCGGAAATTTTTGAATTCTAGAATTTTATTGATCGAGAATTTTTCAATTCTGGAATTTTATTGTTCAGGAATTTTCAAATTCGGAAATTTTATAATTCCAGAAATTTCGTGAATTTTATAATTTGGGAAATTTTTAATTCTGCCAAAAAATTTTTTAAAAATCAACCAAATACATGCATTTTTTATTAAATAGTTGCATTTTGAACGAAAAATATTTATTTTCTACATAAAAAGATAAAATTTCAACAGAACAAATGAATATTCTACTAAAAAGGATCATTTTCAAACAAAAAAATTAATTTTTAAATAGCTGAATTTTCCAACTAAAAATACCAATGTTAACACAACATTTGAATTTCAAAAAGATGTTTCCTAACAAATTTTTAGATTTCCTACAAGGTAGATTATTTTTTAACCAAAAAATATTAATTTTTTGCTTTCTACCAAATAGTTTAATCCTCATAACAAAGTAATTCAACGGTAGACCAAACAGTTAGATTTTCAATTAAGAAGATTTTTTTTCCTAAAAGGGATTTTTTAATTAAAGGAATTGATTTACAAAAAAATGAACAATGCTTTAACCAAACAGATAAATTTTCATTTAAAAAAATGTCCTGTAGTTGAATTTTCAATAAAAATAAAGAACTCTCAAACGACAAACGTAAAACATAAAAGTTGAATTTTTTATTTAAAAAAAATACAGTATAATATAGAATAGAAAAATTTATTTTTAAACAGCAAGATAAATTTTCAAATAATAACATTATTTTTTCTACAAAAATACAAAGTTTTAACAAAATACATAAATTTTCAAGCTAATAGTTGAATTTTTATCTGCAAATGATAAATGAATCATTTTCAGTATAAAAAATTATTATCTAAGCAAAAAATAAAACGAATTTTCAAAAAAATAGTTAAGTTTGAACGAAAAAGATGATTCTTCAAGCAAGAATCCTAATTTTCTATAACATCAATAAAAATTAAAAATAAAATACATGGATTTTGAGCATGAAAGACAATTTAAAAAAAAATGAAATATTCAAATTTTCAGTTTAAAAAATAGTTCAATTATCAAAATGAAAAATTTCTTCTAAAATTATGAATCTCCAACCAAAAAATAAATTTTAAACAAAATAGTTCAACTTCCCAGTTTTTTTTATTAAAATAATGTTTTTCACTGAAATTGTAACTTTTACATTTTTTTTAATTCAACGATATTTGGAAGAACTTTTTTTTCTTTCTAGACTAAAAAATCTTTATTTGTTAAAAATTCATCTTTTCAGTGAGAAAATTTAACAGCTTGTTTGAAAGTTGAAATCATTTGTGAAAAATTAATTTTTTTGTTGATGATTCATCAATTTAGTTAAAAATTTACCACTTTGGTTGAAAATTGAAGTATTTTGTTAAAAATATGTTCTTTTGGTAAAAAATAAATATTCGCGAGTTGAAAATTCAAATATTTTGTAAAAAATTCATTTTTGTTTTTTTAAAAATTGGCCTTTTCTGGTTCAAATTTGAACCACTTTATCAGAAATTAATTTTCTTCTTTTCAGGTTCATCAGTTTAAACGAAAATTTATCTCTTTGATTTTTACTGACAAATTTTTGTTGAATGATTGAATTCGTTTTTGTTTTTCACTAAAAATTTAACTTTTTGCTTCAAATTTTAAGAAAAATTGGCTGAAAAATTCAAAAATTTTAGAAACTTTTCTTGTTTTACTGAAAAATCTATTAATGTTGATCATTCCTTTTTTATTGTTATTGTAAATTCAACATCTGTATTGGAAGTTGAACTACTTGGTTCCAACATTTTTTTAAAGATTTTTCATTTTAATTGGCAATTGATCTGTTTTGTTCAAAATTAAATTATTTGGTTAAAAATCTATCTTTTTGATAGAAAATTAATATTTTCACATAGTCAGGTTGAAAATTCAGTTCTTTTGTAGAAAATTCGTTCGATTCTTTAAAAGCTGAACCACTTTGTAAAGAATTAATTTCTTTAATTATTGCAGATTTATTATTTTAGTTTAAGATTGAACTTTATCATTTTGTTGGAAATTTAATTATTCTATTGATAATTAAAATATACTTTGTTAAAAATGCAACTGTTTTGTGGAAAATTAATTTTTTAAATCGAAAATTTGTCTTTTGTGGTTAAAACAAATAAATTTTTAATTTTGTAATTCTTTTATGCTGTTTGTAAAATATCATATATTAAAAAAGTTACAAAAATAAAATCCCCTGGCCTTTAAATATAACTTGCAAAATACATTTAGACCTTCATCTAACAAAAAAATTAAAAAACACTCATTTGCCAAAACACGACGGTTGTTTTTAACTTTTCGCGGCGAAAATTTTGATAAAACTGTGATAAAGTGTTTTGGAAAGTTTCAGATCAAAATATTTAATATTTTAGGAGTAGTTACGATTTAAGTTAATGTTAGCGCTTATACTCTGGGGTTTACCGTCGCTACTTTCTTTCGCTAGTGAGTTTTTGCTTTTAAGACGATTATTCAAACTAAAAATTAAAAATAAAATAAAATTTATTATCGATTTATCAACTTGCTCTCGTTATATTGTTATTCGCGAAGAAATTTGGTTATTATTGTTTTAGAAGCAAAATCTCACCATAAGCAAAAACTCACTAGTGAGTTTTTGCTGCCATGCCGCATCCAAAAAAATTAATAACAATTTTTCAAAAATATTAAAATCGATTTTCTCAAAAAGTCAGCTCTGGGCTTTAATTGAAAAACAAAAAATGTTACAAATTTTTGTCTAAAGAAAAAATCACGCGTAATGAAATTTTATATTTAGATATATACCCTTTAAAATTGTAATTACAATAATATTTTTTAGGGATATTTTTCCTTCTGGATTGCCCGAAGAATTCAGCCTGGTAATTACAATGAGAATTAACAGATTATCAAAGGCATCGTGGCAACTTATGAGAATTTATAATTTCAAAAATGATTCCGAGTTTGCAATCATCCTAAATCCAAAAAGGCAGACTATTGAATTTTCCATTTTGGACCTCAAGGGTACTCAGCAAATAATTTCATTTTTTGCACCTCAGGTAATTATATATATTCAAAAAACTAATTATTTTAATAATAATTATCTTTTAGAATAGTTTTAACTGCTGCAAGTTAAAAAATAGTAATTTTGAGTTTAAAATTACTAAAGATGTGAAATTTAATTTCTTTTATTGAAAAGATAAATTGTCCGTTTTTGGTTGCAATTTCAAATTTTAAACAATAAGTCACAACATTTATTTTGTTATAAATATTTATAATTTAATTTTTTTCTAACTTTTTTTTATTGGTAAGGTACAGTCAGGAAAAAATCGTTTAAATGTCGGTTGTTAAAAATTCATATTTATGGTTTGAAAATTCAAATATTTTGGTAGCAAATTAACTTCTTGTTAAAAATTCTTGTTTTGGTGTTGAAAATTCAACTTAAACATTCATCTATTTGTTTAAAAATTTTACTATTCTGTTGATAATTCGTTTTCTTGTTTAAATTTAAATTATATTATTATAAATTAAACTATTTTGTTGAACATTCGTTTTTTTGTTTTTGGAAAATTCAGTTTTTAACTGAAAATGTAACTTTTATATTTTTGTTTGAGGATAGATTTCTTTTAGTTTAAAATTCATATTTTTTGTTTGAGAATTGATATTTTTAAATTAAAAAAAAAATGCAACTGCTTTGTTGAAATTCCTTTTCTTAATATTTTTCAACTACATATGTAATTTTAGAATTTTTCGTCGAAAATGGATATTTTTTTCATTGATAATTCATATTTTTTGGTGAAAAATTAGTTTTTTGCGATTGTTGAAAATTAATTATTCTAACTGAAGATTTAACAACAATATCAGTTAGACATTTATTTTTTTAGTTAATAATTTATCTCTGGTTGAAAGTTGAACTATTTTGTTTAAAATTGATCTTTTTTAATTGAAAATTTCTACTACTTGGGTCGAATTGGGTAAAAGTTGAACTACATACTTTGTTAAAATTTTATTTTTTGGGTGAGAGGTTTATTCCTGGTTGAACATTTAATTATTTTGTTGAAAATTGTTTTTTCTTCTTAGGTTTGATTTTTTTTATTTGAAAATTCGTCTTTTTAGTAGAAAACTAGTCTTCTTGGTTTGAAATGTTTTATATTTTTGGTAAGAAATTCAACTGTTTGGTGAAATATTAAACTAATTTGTTGAAATTTTTTTTTAATTAATCAGTTGATTGAATATTTTTGGTAAAATATTTTTTTCATGTTGAAAATTACTTTTTTAAATTGAAGATTGAACTATGCCAGTTGAAAATTGATCTCTTCTGATTGAAACTTTAGCTTTTTTGTTTAAAATTCATATTTTTTAATTGAAAATTCAACTACTTGGGTGAAAGTTGAACTACTTTGTTAAACTTTTTTTTTTAGTTAAAGTTTCATCTCTTTGGTTGAAAATTTAACTATTAGGTTGAAAATTCGTTTTTTTTTTGTCAAGAATTAATTTTTTAAATTAAAAATGCGACTTTTTTCAGTAGAAAAAGAATCTTCTTGGTTTTAAATATCCTCTTAACGTAAAAAATGAAACTGTTTAGTTGAAAATTAAAAAAAAATTATTTTTCAACCTAAAATGTAAATTTAACATTTTTAGTCGAACATTTATATTTTTTTCACTGATAATTCGTATTTTTTGGGAGAAAAACCGTTTTTTCGTTGTTGAAAATTAATGATTTTAGTTGACGATTTAACTACAATAGCAGTTAAACATTAATTATTTTAGTAGATAATTTTATCATTTTATCATTTATAATTTTATTATTTAGGGTTAGAGGTTCATCTCTCGTTATAAAAACTAAATTATTTTTTTTTTAGGATTGATCTTTTTTAATTGAAAATTCTTCTTTTTTAGTAGAAAAATATTCTTCTTGGTTTGAAATATTTTTTTTTTTTTTTAGAAGAAATTCAACTGTTTGGTTGAAAATTAGTTGTTTTTGTTTGTTTAAAATTAATTATTTATCTGAAAACGTAACTTTTAAACTTTTTGTTGAGAATTTGTCTTTTGTAGTTGAAAATTCGTCTTTTTTGGTCGAATATTTTGTTTTTATGTTGAGAATTACTTTTTTAAATTGAAGATTTAACTATTCTATTTTCTATAGTTGAAAGTAGGTCATTTATGGCTTTTAGCATTTATTTAATTTGCAAACAATTTAATTATTAAAACAATTTTCATAAATGGCTCTTCTTTAAAGAATAAGTTTAATTCATTATGTTGCGTTGTAAATTTACAAGAACTATTAATTATTTAAACAGTTTTTAATTAAAAATTAAGAGTTTAACGTTTTTCTATGAGAGAATTTGTTCATGGACTCAACTAACCCTTTTCTATGTTGCTTTACAAAAGAACTGATAATTATTTAAACAATTTTAATTTAAAAATTAAGAGTTTGCCTTTTTTCTACGAGTCAATTTGTTTACGGAGTCGCCTAGGAAGGTCTATCCGATGACTATGTTGTATTTTATTTTGTAAATTTACAAGAACTATTAATTATTTAAACAATTTTAATGACAAGATAAAGAGTTTTGGCCTTTATCCTACGAATCAATTTGTGTTCGAACTAAACTAAGAATATCTATCCGATGACTATTTTCCATGTTGCTTTGTAAATTCACAAGAACTATTCACTATTTAAACAATTTTAAATAAAAAATTAAGAGTTTGTCCTTTTTTCTACAAGTCAATTTGTTTTCGGAGTCGACTGAGAATGTCTATCCGGTGACTCTTTTCTATATTGCTTTGCAAATTTACGAGAACTTTTAATTATTTAAACAATTTTAATTAAAAAATTAAGAGTTTGCCCTTTTCTCCACGAGTCGATTTGTTTACGGAGTCAACTAAGAAAGTCTATCCGGTGACTCTTTTCAATGTTGCTTTGTAAATTCACAAGAACTATTAATTATTTAAACAATTTCGATCAAAAAACTAAAAGTGACTTTTTTTCTACGAGTTCTGCAAGTAAATTTGTTTACGGACTCAACTAAGAATGTCTATCCGATGAATTTTTTCCATATATCTTTGCAAATTTATAAGAACTTTTAATTACTTAAACAATTTTAATTAAAAAATTAAGAGTTTGACCTTTTTTCTACAAGTAAATTTGTTTACGGAGTCGACTAAGAATATCTATCCTGTGACTCTTTTCTAGGTTGCTTTGTAAGTTTACAAGAACTATTAATTATTTAAACAATTTTAAAAACAAGATTAAGAGTTTTTGAAATTTTTTCAACAAGTTAATTTCTTTACGGAGTTAAATAAGAATGTCTATTTTTTATTCTTTTGCTTTTTTTAATTCTTTTATTCTTGCTTTGCGAATTTCCAAAAGCACTATTAATTATTAAAACAATTTTAACTTAAAAAAATTTAAGTTTGACCTTTATCCTAAAAATCATTCTGTTTTCGAACTAAACTAAGAATGTCTATCCGATGACTTTTTTTCTATGTTGCTTTGTAAATTCACAAAAACTATTCACTATTTAAACAATTTTAAATAAAAAATTAAGAGTTTGTCCTTTTTTCTACAAGTCAATTTGTTTTCAGAGTTGACTGAGAATGTCTAGTTGGTGACTCTTTTCTATATTGCTTGTCAAATTTACGAGAACTATTAATTATCTAAACAATTTTAATTTTCAAATTAAAAGTTTGGCCTTTGTCCTTCGAATAAATTTGTTTTTGAAGTCAACTAAGAGTGTCTATTCGATGACTTTTTTCTATGTTGCTTTGTAAATTCACAAGAACTATTCATTATTTAAACAATTTTAAATAAAAAATTAAGAGTTTGTCCTTTTTTTTTCTACAAGTCAATTTGTGTTCGGAGTCGACTAAGAATGTCTATCCGGTGACTCTGTTCTATATTGCTTTGTAAATTTACGGGAACTATTAGTTATTTAAACAATTTCATTTTAAAAATTAAGAGTTTGACGTTTATCCTACGACTTAATTTGTTTTCGAAATCACCTAGGAATGCCCATTCGATGCATCTTTTCTATGTTGCTTTGTAAATTTACAAGAACTATTAATTATTGAAAGAATTTTAATTGAAAAATTAAGTGTTTACTTTTCTTTCTGTAAGTAGGCTTCACTTTTTACCACAATTATCTAAAAATATCTTTTCGATGATTTTTTTTTTCTCTGAAGCTTTGCAAATCTACAGCTATTAATTATTTTAAAAATGTTTATCAACATATTTATAGCATGGCTATTTTTCAAGGAAGAGGTATAATTTGTTTAGGAATGAACTAAGAATGTCTTTCGATGATAATTTTCCACGTTTCTTTGTAAATTTATAATAATTATTAATCATTCAAATAATTTTCATAAACATATTGAGAGTTAGGTATTATTCAAATTTGTTTACGAAGTTAACTAAGATTGTCTTTCTGATAACTCTTTTCTCAGTTATTTGTTAAATTTACCAGAATTATTAATTATTAATTATTGAAAGAAGTTTCATAAAAAGTTTAGTTTTTGGCTATTTTCTAACGAATAGGGTCAGTTGTTTTATTAAGGTTTAGTTGCAATGCAGCTACATACGAGATTACTTGAAGTGCTCGCATTTGCCCACATTTTTGGTCAGATGAGAGGAAAACTGCAGAAAACCACCTCTTGAGTTTAGTTACCGGTTTATTATTATTTTTTTTCGAAAGTTTGTTTTTTATTTGTTTAAAACTAATTTTTTAACAGAAAATGTCATTTTTTGGTCGAAAATTCTTTCTATTTTGGTTGAAAATTACTTTTTTTAATTTTAAGATTTAAATGTTTCAGTTGAAGGATCATTATTTTAGTTAAAAATTCTTCAATTTGGCTGAAAATATCCTCTTTTTTGTAAGAATTGCAACTGATTTCTTGAAAATTTAATTATTTTGTTTAAATTTTATTTAAATTGCAAATGTAACTACATATTTCAGATGAAGATTCTTCATTGTAGTTTAAAATTCATATTTTTGGTTTAAAGTTGAACTATTTTGTTCAAAATTTATATTTTTTAATTGAAAATTCAACTCAGTAGAAAAAAGTTGAGCTACTTAGTTAAAACTTATTTCTTGGATTAAAGGTTTATCTTTTTGGTTCAAAATTAATTTTTTTGTTGAAAATTCAACTGTTTTATAGAGAATTCGTTTCTTGCTTTTTTGTTGTTGAAAATTCATCTACTTCATTGTAAATTTTACTATTCACTTAATAGTTCATTTTCTTGTTGATAAAGTGTAATTGTTTTATTGAAAATATAATTTTTATATTTTTAGTTGAAAATTCATCTCTTTTGATTTAAAGTTAAACTATTTGGTTGCAAATTATACTATTTTATTAATCACTTATTCTTTTATTAAATTTTTTTAAATTGAAAATTGACCTTTTGAATTGGAAATTCAACTATTTGCTTGAAAATGCCTGTATTTTATTCAAAATTCGTATTTTTTGATAAAGAAAATCATTCTTCACGGTTTGGAATTCATCCGTTTTGGTTAGAAACGTAACTATTTGGGTGAAAATTAATCTTTTAATCTCAGAAAACGATTCGGTTGAATCAACCAAATTTTGGTTGATTTAACCATAGAATATGGTCATTATATGGGAACAAAATATTGATGGAACTAACTAAATTTGTTGGTTTCTGTGAACAAATCTTCGGATAGATGTATTTTGTTTATCTAACCAAACAAATTTGGTTGGGTCAATCAAAATATTTTGTTGCATCAACCAAACTTTCATATTAATCGAGAAAACCGTTTTTTGTGGTTCGAGAAATTTTTTTTTCTGATTGTAAGAATCTTGTGTTCGATTTCAAGTAGATTTGAAAAATAAAGGGAAGGCCTGAAGTAAAAAAGGGGGAGATCTCTGAGAGGGTCTGAGAGCCTGGGAGCTTACCAACCACAAACCACCCCAAGTCATAAATTTTCTTAAGTCCCCAGGGAGCTAAAAATAGTTTTATTATCGAGGACTTCGTCCAGTACACCCCAGTTGATGGCAAACCGTTTTACTGTCAAAGTAACTCAACTTCCCTATCTATAAATTTTTTTAAAAACATTCATATTATTTTGAAGCTTGAAGAAAAGGAATCAAAATTATGGTTTATGTTAAAATAAATTGCGAATGCATTATTATTATTCGGGGTTATAAATTTAATTAATTTATTTTATGAATTTAAAAAGCTCTTCAAATGGGGTGATTGTTAGGGAGATTGATCAGCGAACTGGGTCGCCGCGGAGTAACCGGGCATCAAATCTGGACAGCCACCATAAAATATATCTATTGCAATCTGAAAAAAAACTTTGTTCTCGTAAAATAGAAAAAAAAATCTCCTTTCCTTCTGAACAAAAATAAAAAAAGAGGAGATTTTTCTTTCTGTTTAGGAAAAAAAAATGTTTTTTTTTTCAGATTGAAATAGGAACATTTTATGGTGTTTGTCTAAATTTGGTCGCTAGATTCTTGGTTTTATTTTCAGGAATTCTTCAAATTAACTTGATTATTGGGCGTTAAATAGGATTTTAAATTTGATTTTAATCTCATTTAAATTTCTTAAATTTTTATCTGGGAACATTAATTGATTAATGGAAATTTTTTACTTTTCTGCGGGTATGGGTGAGAAAAAATCTCTTTTAATTTGTGACAAGATTTTTGAATTAATTCATGTTAATAGAGAATATGTGGAAGTCAGCATTAAAAGTGCCCTTATGGCCGATAAATAATTCAATTTTGAGCAAAAGAGATTAATTTTCAACTAAAATGATCAATTTTCTGATAAAAAAAAAATAATTTTTATACAAAAGGGACGAATTTCTTACCAAATAGTTGAATTTCAAATTTAAAAAAATAATGCAACCAAACATGGAATACTTAAGATTTATATTTAAAATATTCATTTGAAATCAGAAACAATTTAATTTTAGGTAAATAGTCAAAAAAATTTAACAGAGATGAATTTTTATGAAAATAGTTGAATTTCCAAGTAAATAGTTTATTTTTAATCTAAAAAGATTACTTTTCAAGAAAAAATGGAATATTTCAAATTTCAATCAATAAAATAAATTTTCAGTAAAATGAATTTAAAAATACGAATTTTCATCAAAAATAGTTCATTTTTCAACCAAAGAGGTGAATTTTCCACAAAATAGTTGATTCTTAAACAAATAGTTCATTTTTTAAACTAAAAAGTTCAATTTTCAACAAAAAATAAAATAATTCAAATTTTAATTAACAGCATTAATTCTCAGTAAAATGGAAACAAAATTTCTACCTAAAAACATGAATTTTAACCCAAAAAACCACTCATTTTCATCAAAAATCGTTAAATTTTCAAAAAAAAAAATGAATGTTGAACAAAACAGTTGAATCCTTAAGCAAATAGTAGATTTTTTAAACTTAAAAATAAATTTTTAAGAGAAAATGTAATAATTCAAATTTCAATTTACAAAATTAATTTTCAGTAAAATGAAAACGAATTTCTACCACAAAAGACGATTTTTCAACAAAATAGTTTTATTTGCATAAAACATAAAACATAAACTTTCAATAAAAAATGTAACACTTGCATTTTTTGTTAAAAAAAATCAAAGTTAAAAAAATGAATTTAAACAAAATAGTCAAATTTTCAACTAAAGAGGTGAATTTTAAACTATACTAGAAGCTCTCACGCGCACGACCCACTCCTTTCATTTTAATTATTCGATTTGGAAATTAAGTTCAAGAAAATACCACCATAATCATTTTTACTTTAATAACTCGAATTTTGAAAACCCGACTAAACTCGGGAGGTGGTTTTCTGCAGTTTTCCTCTCATCTGACCAAAAATGTAGGCAAATGCGAGCACTTCAAGTAATCTCGTATGTAGCTGCATTGCAAACTAAACCGTAATAAAACAACTGACCCTATTCGTTAGAAAATAGCCAAAAACTAAACTTTTTATGAAACTTCTTTCAATAATTAATAATTAATAATTCTGGTAAATTTAACAAATAACCTAGAAAGGAGGCATCACAAAGACAATCTTAGTTAACTTCGTAAACAAATTTGAATAATACCTAACTCTCAATATATTTATGAAAATTGTTTGAATGATAAATAATTATCATAAATTTACAAAGAAAAACCTTGAACCTTGAACAGATATTTGAAAAGATATTTTTAGTTAATTATGGTAAAAAGTGAAACCTACTCGTAGAATGAAAAGCAAACTCTTAATTTTTCAATTGAAATTCTATCAATAATTAATAGTTCTTGTAAATTTATAAAGCAACACAGAAAAGAGTCAACGAATGCAAATTCCTAGTTGGTTTCGAAAACAAATTAACTCGTAGGATAAACGTCAAACTCCTAATTGTTTAATTAAAATTGTTTAAATAATTAATGCTTCTCGTAAATTTGCAAAGTAATATAGAAAAGATTCACCGGATAGACATTCTTATTCGACTCCGCAAACAAATTAACTTGTAAAAAAAGGTCAAACTCTTAATTCTGCAATTAAAATTGTTCAAATCATTAATAGTTCTTGTGAATGTGCAAAGAAAGCTAGAAAATAGTCATCGGATAGACATTCTTAGTTGACTTCGAAAACAAATTGATTTGTAGGATAAAGGGCAAAATCTTACTTTTGTAATTAAAATTGTTTAAATAATTAATAGTTCTTGTAAATTTGCAAAGCAATATAGAAAAAAGTCATCGCATAGACATTCTTAGTTGACACCATGAAAAAATTGACTTGTAGAAAAAGGCTAAACTTAAAATTTTTTAATTAAAATTGTTTAAATAATTAATGGTTCTCGGAAATTTGCAAAGTAACATAGAAAAGAGTCATCGGATAGACAATATTAGTTTATTTCGAAAACAAATTGATTCGTAGGATAAAGGCCAAACTTTAAATTTTTTAAAGTAAAATTGTTTAAATAATTACACTGTTTGAAGATTAATTAAATGCCAAAAGCCATAAATGAGCTCCACTCGAATTTGGAACGATCGCTGTAACTTAATCGCTAGGAATGTTTACATCCAATAATGTAAACGCAGATACCTAGACCGTGCCTGTTTCACTTTTCTATTACACTATAGGAAGCTGCGACCTGCTTTCAACTATAGGATAGATACAATTTCAAAAAAAAAAAATTACATTTAACAACTAAAAAGGATTATTTTTCTGCCAAAAAAGACAAAATTTCGACAAAGTAGTTAAATTTCTAGTTAAAAAAATAATAATTTTTAACGAAAAATTAAAAACGGCTGTTAGAAAAAAATCAATTATCAAACAAAACAAAAAAAGGAATTTTCAACTAAATATTCAAATTTTAATCAAAGTGTTCAATTTTAAACTATAAAAAATCCTCGAAAAGATCAATTTTGAACGAATTAGATGAATTTTCATCAAAAAAATTAATTCTCTTCCGAAAAGGACGAGTTTTTAATCAAATAAATGCAGTGAAAAAAGGTTATTAAGTTTGCTACTAAAAAATATCATTTTTCAACCACAGAGATAATTATTAAAGATGGAAGTTTATTTTCCAATTTATCAATAAAATGAAAACGAATTTTCTACTAAAAAAGGCGAATTTTTAATCAAGTAGTTTAATTTACAATTCCAAAATACGAATTTCCAACAAACAATGGAATACGTGAATTTTCTGTTAACAAATTCAGTTTCGAAAATACGAAAATATAAATTGTAAACGACAAATGTAATAGCTGGTATTTTGACTAACAGATATTTCAATTAAAATCAAAAACTAGTTAAATTGTCAGTTAACAAACTGAAAAAAAACAATGAATTTTTCACAAACAATTTAAATTTGCATACTGCCACAAAAAAGATTAAAACTTTTAAATAAAAAAGTAGTGGAGTTCAAACAAAAGTGAAACATTTTCAAAAAATAATTGAATCCTCATAGCGCGCAGCGCACATGGCTCGCAAGTTTGAGCGCGGCTGGTGTGCGCGACTTATACCTTTCCCGTTAGCACACATTTGTACACAGACTTTTTAAAATTAAACGTCAAATCATCGACAACTGCAATTTGTTGATTGTGAATTCTCTTTTGTTAAAGCTCTTGCAGCTTTAACGAACTTTTATATTCCTCACTTTTATATTAAATATATTGTATTCTCATTTTTGGTCTCCAAAAAATTATTAATTACAAATTTGTAGCTCTTTTTTAAATAAAAAAACTTTTGTCTCGTTTTTTTCCGAAGCCTGTCTAGTTTGTCCAAGAATATATTTTTTAAAGTTTCAATGTTGTTTTTTACGAATTAAAAAAAAACTATGGATCCGTTTGAAAAATGATATAAAAATATAGTAGATTAGCAAGGCGGGTTCTAAGTCCAGTGATTCGTGTCCGTGCTAAATTTTCTAGAAAAATGGTTCGTGTCCGTGCTAAGTTTCAAGAAAATTCTTTATGACGTCTTTATGCATTCTTGCCTCATCCACATTGATACAAGAGAGGTGCTAACTTACTCTACTTTAGCGACAGGAAATTACTTTTGTGTATCAAGAATGGAACGACTGCGACTTGTAACCGAACAAATTTTTTTTTGAAAGATCACCGTTGTGTAAAAAAAACTTTATTGACGCTTTAATAATTAGAATCAGTGAAATAACTCTTTATAAATAACCTCTAGCGGAATTAGTTGATTAGACAGGAAATGTGAGTAACATGGAGTTTAGTTAGAAATTAAACCAAAGTAAATATTATCTAGTTATTGTTTAAACAAATTTTATAAACAAATTCACATTTTAGCTATTATTTAATATATACAATGCGTTTAAAATGCAGATGTGATTGCAAATATCTTGTAAATGGTATTTTGTAGTGTAAACTTGATATTTCGCAAAAACTTTTAAATAATTAAACAATTTAAGTTAACAAATGCATAAATTTGTCAGTGTTTTTTCTTCAGATATTTCGTTTTTGGCCTAAAAAAAACTATTATAATTTTGCTTTTGCCATAAAACTGTGGAAAATCTCCGTTACACAGCTCTTTTTACATATTCGAACAATTTTAAGTAACAAATACATAACTTTGTTTGTTTTCACTACAAAGACTTGGATTTTTTAGTAAAATTAATATAAGTAATATTCTTTAGTCGTTGACTCAGTACTGTGAAATCAAAATGGACATTGAATTTAAAAATTTTGACATTGAAATTTGTATAAGCTAACTAATGTATTTTAAATAATTCTTCATTTTTCAATAAGCTCGAAAGTGAGCTATGTTTTATGTTCACGCATTTTTGTATGGATATATGTTTCTCCATGCTATTTCGTCGAATCATATCAACGACTAGATTTGTTAATGTTAGCCGTACTTTGGGACAACTTGAGACTTCTGAGGTCTGGTGACCCGAGAGATGAAGTCAGTATAAAAAGAACTTTCAATGATGTAAGATCATTCGATCACTTGTTTCATTTAATAAATCCTATGTTCATCTTGATATTTCGAAATTTATACGAAAACCTTTTCCCTATTAATAAAGTACTTTCAGGGAAAGCACGAACAGTATGTGCACAAATTTACATGGTCCTTCGAGACGCGATAAGTGAACTTTTTATAATAGATTACAAAAAACTGTGCATCTGAGTTGCTATCTCTGTATATATTATACACTTGTACGTAAAAAAAATACGGAGAAATGCAAGTGAAAGTGTAAACGCTAAAGGTACAGTGATAAGTGACAAAAGTGATCGTTTGACGTGAAGTCATAAATTGTACTGTACACGCAATAGTAAAATCACTATTGACTGCAAGTGAAGAACAATAATATTTTCACGAGATCTCTACCAAGGAGAAGAAAATTACATTCTTCCAAATTACACGAAGCTGTTCACAGGGGATGGCGATACGAAACATTCACTGAACTTCAGATTCTCACGAGACGATGCGCTCAAACATCTCGTGAAAATTCGATGCAAGACCAAGTGTTTCATCATCTTGCAATACGTACAGCAGGTCAATGCGACTAAAACAACCTGCAACTAGGCGCAACAAGGCTATGCGATTAAACACCTTGCACCAATGCGCC
>NC_046657.1:26638188-26639615 GCF_010883055.1 Belonocnema kinseyi | reverse complement strand
CGAGGGACGACCACTCGACAGAAGCGGGGAGCTGAAACTCGGTTTGATTCTCTGAATCTGTCCAGAAAGTTACAGTATCGTAAACAGTGGGCAAGGAATTTTTAACCTTTTCGTATAAATTAGTCAATAATAAGGCACCGCATAATTCTAATCTCGGTATGTAGAGCTTTTTTAAGGGAGCTACGCGAGACTTGGAGCATAAAAGAGCGCATCGACTTTCTTTATTTTCGTTACGTGACAGAACATATAAACATGCTCCGTAGGCCTTATCACTTGCATCGCAAAATCCATGCAGTTCTATTACAAGTGAGTCATTGATTAATACGTTTCTAGGAAACAAGATATCATTTATAGATTCTAATTGATCGTAAAAGTTAACCCAATTAAAATATAAAGATGAAGGTACTGACTCGTCCCAGGTGACCTTTGCTTCCCAGAGCTCTTGCATTATCAATTTAGCGTATAAAATTATTGGACCAAGAAGACCTATTGGATCAAATAATTTAGTTATTTCTGAAAGAATATTTCTTTTTGTGCTCGTTTTATGGAACTCGGGACCTTTGAAGAAATGCAAAAAAGAATCTTCTCTAGCCTTCCAAAATATACCCAGAGTTTTAGTCACATAGTTTTTGTTAAGGTTAAAATCGTTATCAAGACATTTTTCGCTTATTCCTTCAAGTATTTCAGGATCGTTTGAAGACCATTGACGTAGGTTAAGACCCGCACGACTCAAAAGATTAATCATCTGGTTACAAATTTCTCATGCCTCTGTACGCGTAGAAGCGCCGGTAATTAAATTATCCGCGTAAAAATCTTTTTTCAATAGTTTCGCCGCTATTGGAAAATCATGACCTTCATCATCAGCCAACTGATGCAGACATCGAATAGCAAGAAAAGCTGCTGGGACAAAACCAAACGTCACTGTATTCAAGCAATATTCTTTTGTCTGATTGTTTTCATGCTATAGAATTTTCTGGTATTTACGGTCTTCTTCGCGAATGAGAAACTGTCGATACATTTTCTCTATATCAGCTAGAATCAGATACGCATGAAATCTAAAATGGATCAATAGGGAAAAAAGGTCGTCTTGAATAGTAGGGCCGAAAACGACTCTTAATTTTGTAGTACTACTTGATTCTTTAATAACTGCATGATGAGGTAAGTAAAAACCCTCCGAATTTTGATTTGACTTTATTAGTGACATATGATTCAAATACAAATATTCCTGTATTACAGCTATATACTGCGTTTTTAATTGAGAGTTATTTTCAAATCTTTTTAATAATCCGTTTAGACTTTTAAGGCCGTTTTGTTTAGATTCTTCTAACACACCACGCGTTGATTTGAAGGGCAATGCTACGATAAAGCGTCCGTCATCGTCTCGTGTTACATGATGTTTGAAGTGGTTTTCACACTCGATTTCTTCT
>NC_046657.1:26632899-26638088 GCF_010883055.1 Belonocnema kinseyi | reverse complement strand
AAACGAATTAACTATACGTCAAAAATGGAATGTTAATACTGTCAATCCAAAAGAAGGTATGCTTGTTATTGTAAAGGACGATAATCTTCCTTGTATGCAATGACCATTGGCCAGAATTCATCAGCTGCATCCCGGAAACGATGGTATTGTTCGGAGCGTAACATTAAAGACTGTTAATAACATTCTGAAAAGATCTGTTAAAAAAATTGGTATTCTCCCTATCTACGAAAATGTATGTGAAAATGAGGGTTGATCGCTTACTCTCTCAACGGGGGGAGTATGTATAAGCTAACTAATGTATTTTAAATAATTCTTCATTTTTTAATAAGCTCGAAAGTGAGCTATGTTTTATGTTCACGCATTTTTGTATGGATATATGTTTCTCCATGCTATTTCGTCGAATCATATCAACGACTAGATTTGTTTATGTTAGCCCTACTTTGGGACAACTTGAGACTTCTGAGGTCTGGTGACCCGAGAGATGAAGTCAGTATAAAAAGAACTTTCAATGGTGTAAGATCATTCGATCACTTGTTTCATTTAATAAATCCTTTGTTCATCTTGATATTTCGAAATTTATACGAAAACCTTTTCCCTCTTAATAAAGTACTTTCAGGGAAAGCACGAACAGTATGTGCACAAATTTACAAAATTGAAAAGTTTTATTTTTAATTGAAAATAAAATTTTGAAATTAAAATGGAATATTAAATTTTGAAATGGAAAATTAGATTTTGAGATTAAAATGGAAAATTAAATTTTCAAATTAATATGGAAATTCGACTTTTGAAATTAAAATTGAACTATTTAATTTTAAATGGAAATTGAAAATAAAATTGAAATTACAATTTTAAAATCACAATAGACATTAAATTCTAAATATTGAAATCAAAATGGAAACTGAATTTAAAATTTTCGAAAATGAAATAAAAGTGGAAGTTGAAAGTGAAATGTTGAAAGTTAAATAGAAATCTTGAGATTTAATTTTTATTTTTAAAATTGAAATATTAAAATGTCCGCGTTAAATTTTCTAAAAAAGTGGTTCATGTCTGTACTAAGTTTCAAGAACATTCTTGATGAGGTTACCATGAATTCCTACCTTATCGACATTGGTACAAGAGGGGTACTGAACCTACTCTACTTTACCGACATTGAGAGCATGGCTGTATGCGTTTTTGTGTGCATGCGTGCATCCGGGTGATGCTTACATGCAGACCGTTCTACTGAGTTTTCTCGAAGCGTCCTGATACGACCGAGAATAATAATATCACGCAATTGTGCGTAGGCTAAATGCATGTAAACAGTCTCAAGGTTATTGCAAGAAAAACAAGGATGATTTAATGCTGCCTTCTAGATAAAACAATTGCTGAATGCGCAAAAGATGCCGGAGCATGATAGGTGACATTTGATATGGAAAGCTACGTATATCATCCTGTTTTGACTATTAATTTGATTCATTGATTCCTGATACATGATACTTAAATAAAAATTCCTGCCTTTATTTAATGCGCAAAAGATGAAAGTGTACATATGAAATTTGATATGGAGGACAATGAATAGCATCCTGTTTGGGCTATATAAATTTGATTTATTGCTTCCTTCCAGATAATATTTTCAACTAAAAAATCCTCTCTATTTAGTGCACCTATAATTCGTGTAAAATATTTTTCTGCAGCCTAGAATCTTTAATGGAAGTTGAAGATAAAGAGGAAGATACAATTAAAATGAAAAAATATTCTAAGTCACACGAATGGTATAGACAAAAAAGATATTTAAAGAAATAATAAAGAATTTCTTATCACTTTATTCTGGTATGAAGTAGCGAGCGAGCTTGGACTAGAGATAATATCCAGACGTGTTTAAACGTTCTGATTCAATTAAGAAACATTGATGCAGCAACAGTCAATCGACAAAACTTTATATTCATTCTTTTGCCATATGGTAGGTCAGTCAACCTCTCGGCGATGTATATATAATGAGATACTACAAGCAATTTCTAGGCTCGAGAGAGAGGGAGAGATGAGAGGGGGGGGGGAGTCAGCATCAATTTAATTCCAGACTGTTCACGGACGTTTGTTAACTTTTAAAAAATAGACATTAAGAGTGCACATGCCTTTTTCATTTACAGATATATGCTCGTTTTTTTTCTCTTATTTATAAAGTTCATTTTTGCTATTACACTTTAAAGTTTTAATATAAAAGTTTTCAAAAAATACAAAATTAATATAATAAAATATTTGGAATTTTTTTAATCATCCACTAATGCTACTGTATAATATATTTTAGAGAAATCGAGGATAATTAATTTCAGAGGTAAAAAATTTTTCTATAATCTTCAATCTTCTAGAACTAATGACGTCTTCAAATCTTCTAGAACTAATGACGTCTTCAAATCTTCTAGAACATTGAGACAAAGAGGGAGATACATTAATAGATAAAGACAGTATATTATATGCAGCATGTGTAGGTTAGAGAGAAAGAGACAGGGTGAGAGAGAGCTATGTACTAAAAAAAAAATGATTTAATTCAACAATAATTACAGAATGTTTCGGTTAGAGAGATGGCGAAAGGGGGAGAGAAGGGAGAGAGAGAGATATATAGGAATATGTGGATTTTCTGTAGTTACCCCTCGAAGAATTAGATTTTCAGAAGATCGATGTTCTAGAATCTAGTAAATTTGACACTGCAGAACTCAGCAAAATCCCTTGGATTAGGTTGAGCTGGACCGTGGATGAACTTGAAGGTCACCGCCCGACTCGCATCCGTTTACCTGCTAAGTATACCCCCACCATTGCTACCCTTCACTTGCCTTCACAAAGCATATCTCGCGTCGGATTTGAGGCGGAAATACCTAGTATTTTGAAATTAATATCCACTGTACTTGAAATTTATTCTGTTTTCAAGGCTTTTAAAATGGACACTGAAAACTTCACAAATTTCAACGTTTTAAAAGTGAGATTTAATTGCGATTTTGACGTATCAATTTACAATAATTCGTCTAGAAACATTTTTTATAAATTTCTAATGATCGAAATATTCTGCTGTCCAAAAGAAAAACCTAGTAAGTGACATTTACCATAGAGACTATTTTCCGATACATGCGCATGAGAAAATAACCTCTATGGCAAAAGTCACTTACTAGGTTTTTCCGTTCGACAGCAGTATTAATGCTTTCAATTTTAAATAAAATAATTTTACCATCTACAGATTCAAAAGAAATTGAGCTTTACAAGCAGAATTTGAAATTTATCAAATCTACACGGTACTAGTTTAAAAATTGACTAAAGTTACTATCTTACATATTATTCACTTTTTTAACGTTTTCAATTTAAAATTAATTAATCTTTCTTTATGACTTTGAACTTTAAAATATTGTACAAATAGGCTTATTCAATGTTTATATTGTTATAAGAATTACGTTTAATCACAAAAATAAATTAAAAGTTAAGAATAACTTTGAAAAGAATTTGGTTTAAAATTCGTCTTTTTGGTACAGAGTTAATTTTTTTCATGAAAAATCACTCTTTTTGTTTGCAATTTTTTCTATAATTGAAAATTAAATGTTTTTACTAAAAATTTAACTCGCGTATTTAAAGTTGACATTTTTTCTTTTTTGCTTGAAGTTCGTTTTGTTTTTGAATGGTAATTTATTTCTGTAACTCATCAACAAAGAATTTCAACTTTCAAACAAGTAATTGAATTTTCAACGAAAAAATATGAATTTCTTTAATTAAACAGACACATTTTTAAGAAAGACAGTGAACCCTACAGATAGGGCCCCCTGATAGAGTCCTTCTGAGAATTGACGTCGCGTCGCAAGGAGGAGTAAAAGGAGCTGGGCAGGGTGAGCGTCGTAACAGTTTCCTATGAAACGGCACTCTATCTGGGTAATCTTCCTCCTCCATGAGTTTTAAATAAGAAGTAAATTTTCTATGAAGATACTTTTTTTTTATCACAGATTTTTTGTAATAATTTTATTTATTTAGGTTTATTTTACGCGTCTTTGCAGCTGAATATCTTCACATTTTAGAGTAATAAACTCCATGGAAAAATTTCAGAGTGGAAACAAAAGGGGCAGCAGCTTAACAAGCAAGCGAGGGGTAAGGTCTCGGATACAATGGTGGGGGTATACTTAGCAGGTAGACGGATGCGAGTCGGGAATCGCCCACTTGAAGATAAGTCCCCTTCGACAAAGGGGGATCTGATTTTTTATTATATTCTGCCGAAGAAACAAGAACGGGGAAGAAACTCGAACTGGAGACTATACTGTACTTAGATGTACTGATGTGAAATCGGGCTAAACTGAAGGGTTGAGAAGCCTACCCGTAGATACGAAGATCTCATATACAGTCGAATCTGGATTAAGTGTTTCTAGATTTAGTGTTTCCGAGAATTAAGGCCGCGCAGCGAGGATGTGAACAGGAGCTGATGGGGGGATGCGCGGTGCTCACTAAGAAGTCACGAAACAGAAAGAGAAACATGAGAGACACAAAATAGTTCCGAAACTCTGTATTTAATGTCAAGATCAGCCCCACAATTGACATTAAATCCAGGCTTGACTGTAATTTGGATCTGTCTACTGACTCTGCAGAACATCGAAACTGACAGGTTTCCTTTAAAATTCGGGTGGGCGAAGATCTGAACCACCTTCTTCCACGTGTGTTTCTAGAAGTTTCTATATAAACTATAGAAACTTCTAGAAGTTTCTATAGAAACTTCTAGAAACACACTAGAAAAGTGCATTGTTCCTAGTGGACGTGCAATCGATATCAAGCACCTCGTTTTAAAAGGTTATTGTGCAAGAGTTCTGTGTATATTTCCAGAGGCTGTACCCCATTGGGATGAAAGGGTGAGATTGTACGTGATCCACATGTAGACGATGGTCATCCATCAAGCGAAAGTTCTTCGTCCACTATAATCAATATCTTCCGCACGTGGACTTTCTCACACAGGAATAATTTTCTCTCTCCTCATCTTTTTCCTGTTCCTAATCGGTTAAAGGGCATAACAGGATAATCTGCCCCGTTCGGATCTGGTTGAGAGTTTTACAATAAGTTTGTATTGATGTAAGAATAAATTTCCCAAAAGATTGTAATGCGTCGAAAAGCAATTAAAACTTTTTAAAAATAAGGTTGAATTGATAGCATCAATTCAACCATTCTTTATTGACAAAATTTAGATACACTCAAAT
>NC_046657.1:26627950-26632799 GCF_010883055.1 Belonocnema kinseyi | reverse complement strand
TAACAGACTGAGCTCGGGCGGGATTCTTACATGTATATATAGTCTAGGAACTTAGTGGGGGAAGGTTCAGAGTCGAAGGTTCAAATTCCCCTTTCTAACAAGATTATATCTGAGAAATATTTTTTGTGGGAGTTATGGAAGTTGGAAGAAAAGACGAAAATCAGGTTTTTCTAGAGAAGGGATTGACCGATTTCGATGAACAAAAAATATGTTATGGGTCTCAATAGTCGAACATAGTTTAAAAAAATCTTAAACCTTGAGCGTACTCCCTGCGCTTCACACGGCACAGCGGCCACTACCGTTCTGTGGTCACCACCTTAAAAACTAGCTCTCAATTCGAGTTCAAACCTAAAAATGGAAAATGTGATTTTAAACAAAATTTAAAAAAATATTAAGGGATATGAAATTTTTTTATCTGCAATTTTTTATCTGAAATCTTCAAAAATAATTTTGAACTTCCCTAAGAATCTTATGAAAATTATATTTACATATAACTTTAAAAACAAACTGTTAATAATTATTTTCCTGTTCTCAAATTCTAATTTTATCACGAATTTAAGTGTTTAAAAGATTTTAACTAGTGCATTATAAAAAAGAGTGTATTATCAAACTAGTGTGAAAACAGTAGTGTATTATGAAAAAAAGATTGGAAAAAAGTATCATTATTTAATCAAAATAGCAGGGTGAGCTAGACGTATTAAAAAAATTTTATCAAATAAATAGTTATTCAAAATTGTTATTATTTATTAAAGATGCTTTCCCCGAAATCAATTGATCGATTGATGATATTAGTGTATTATAAAAAAAAAGATTGAAAAAAGTATCATTAATCAAAATGGAAGTGTAACCTGGACTTTTAAAAAAACTTTTACCAAATAAATAATGATTTAAAATTGTTATTTTGTAATAAAAATTATATGTTTCCCGAAATCGATTTATTGATTGATAATGCAAGCGAATTGTAAAAATAATTGACAAGAAAAATGTTTAATTAATCAAAATATAAGGTTAACCTAGAATTATTTAAAAACTCGGATTGAATAAATAGTTATGTAGAATTTTTAATTTGCATTAAGAATGTTGGTCCCGAAATTGAAATCGATTGACGAATCGAGGATGCTAGTATATTATAAAAAAGAATTGGCAAAAAGGGTCATTAATTAATTAAAATAGCAAGGTAACTTGAAATTATTTGAAAACGCTAATTGAATAAATAGTCATTTAAATTTGTTAATTTGTATTAAGAATTATGTTTCCCCTGAAATTGCAATCGAGTTGATCAGTTGATGATGCTATTGTATTATAAAAGAATCGCACAAAGAATGGTTGATTAATCAAAATATAAGGGTAACTTGGACTAATTGAAAAACTTTCACCAAATAGTTATTTTTTTATTAAGAGTTATTTTTTCCTCGAATTGAAATCAATTGATCGATTAATAATGAATGATTAATAGTGTATTATACAAAAAAAATTGGCAAAAAGAATGATTAATTAATGAAAATGGAAGTCTAACCTGGACTTATTAAAAAAGTTTTACCAAATACTTAGTTATTTATCATTTTTTTGTATTAAAAATAATGCTTCACCCGAAATCGACAGATCGATTTATTAGACTAGTATAAAAAATAGTTGTCAAAAAATTTCTATAATTAATAAAAATAGAAGGGTAACTTGGACTTATTAAACGTTCTCCAAATAAATAGTTACTTAAAATTGTTATTTTGAATTGAAAATTATTTTTTTCTCAAAATTGAAATCGATTGATTGATTGCTCATGTTCGTGTATTATAAACAATGGCAAAAAGTATCATTAAATAATTAAAATGGAAGTGTAATCTGGACTTATAAAAAATGTATTAAATAAATAGTTATTTAAATTGTTATTTTTTTTTAAAAAGTTATGTTGTTCCCGTAATCGAAATCGGCGATTGTTCGATTGATGATGCTGGTGTATTATAAAAAAGAATTGATACAAATAATCATTATTTAAATAAAATGTAGGTACAACCTGGACTTATTTAAAAACTTTTACCCTATAAATAGTTATTTAAAATTGTTTTTTGCATTAAAAATGATTTTATTCTGGAAATTGAAATCGATTGATCGATTGATGATGCTAGTGTATCATATAAAAGAATTGACAAAAAGATAATTAATTAATCAAAATATCACGGTATCCTGGACTTATTTAAAAACTTTGACCAATGAAACTATTTTTACTGATATATCATAAAAATAAATTTGAAAAATTATAAATTAGAATTATAAATATTATTTCATGTGATCTGATTTTAGATTTTCAACAAAAATTGGCACAAGATTCACTTTGGAGTATTTTATCAAAGTGTCGTTCTTTACATTGACTGCAAGAAAGTTGCAACTAAAGGAATAAATTTACGTGGATTTATCGATGTCAGCGGAAATATTGCGCTGGCGAAAATATTTAAAGGCAATGCAACGGTGCCAGTGAGCTAAAAAAAATTTTAATTTACAACTATAAATAATGTTTAAACATTTTTTTAAAATTATAAATATATTAATTTACCCATTTTTTTATAGATTGATTTGCAGTGGATGGTACTAAATTGCGATCCCACTCGACCTGAAAGAGAAACTTGTGAGGAAATTCCAGTAAGTATCTTAATTAGTAGTTGAAATTAATTTAATAATGACTTTGCAATTTTTTCAGGGCAATAATGCTGGATCAGTGCAAAAAAATGTTCAGCAATGCAATAATATTTGTCCTTTAATTTTTAACAGTACACTCGTGAGTATATTAGGGAAAAAAATTTTTTAATATTAAATAATGGATTTCAAAATTTTGATTAAAATTCATCAAACATGAGACAAATTCTAAAATGTTTTTATTTTATTTAGGCAAATTCGCAAATTTCGAGAAAAGGATATAATATTAAAATCGGTAGGTATTTTAAAAATTATTTAAAATAGATATAAAAAATTCAATTATAGACTTTAGCTGTGAAAAAATTCATCTCTATTTCCGCTGGGATTCGAACCCGGGTCTACAAATTGCCGTTTGGGTTCGAATCCCAGCAGACCTAGAGAGGATTTTTTTCAAATCTAAAGACTAACCATTTTTTTTATTATTATTAGATCAAAAACCGTTATTTCTTCGATTAAAAAAAATTAATCGACTTCAGTTATTACTTGAAATGATCATGATGAAAACATATAAAAGACAGTTTTATATTCAATTTGGGAAATACAATTAAATTTTTTATAGGACTTCCTGGACTGAAAGGCGAGAAGGGAGATTCGGTAAATATAAATAATAAATAAAAACGGTCAATATAATTACATTTTTTATTTAATTTATTATAAAGGCGATATTGGAATGCCGGTAGAAGTAATATTTTTAAAAAATCATATCAATCAAATAAATATCGTTTTATAAAAAAATTAAAATTTTTAATAATTTTCAGGGACCAGTGGGTCCACCAGGTCCATCTTGCAAAGTGTGTTATCCAAATCTAAATTATTCTCACGTGGATAAAAAAATGGATTCAAAAGGAGATTTTTATTTGAGGGGACAAGGTGGATCAGTGAGTTTATTTATAAACAATTTTAAATAGAAAAATTTAATTTAAAATCCTTCTTTTCATTATTTATTAATTTTGTATAAATTATAATTAGAATATTATTATTATTAATGTTATTATTATTATTTAAATGTTCAAATCAATTCATTCACTTTGTTCAAAATGTTCCAAATTACATAACTTTAAAATGTAAATTTTGGAAATTGAATAATTAGTTATTTCATACTTTCAAAATTTAGAAGTTTTCAAGTGTGAATCTTCAAAATAGTAGAGCTTTGAATGGTATTTTTTTAAAAAAAGATTTAAACTTTTTTTAATTACAATTAAAAATTATGCAAGTTTCAAGTTTTTAAATTATTAATTTTGTTATTTTAATATATTAAAATCGAAGAAAATCGAGAATCTTCTGTGAGATTTTTATCGGTAGGGTTAGTATATTTTTAATTACAAGTTCATGTTTAAGCTATTATTTGTTAATAATATACACATTAACATTAAGTAATATTTCTATGAAGCATGGAATTTGTTATTAAAGTCCATTGCTGGTGGAAAATGCGATAACAACTTTTGCAATTTTGAGGTTAGGAATTAATTTTAGAATACAAAAGCGAACTGCTGGACGCAGAATTAGATAGTTTTGGCCACTTTGATGTAAATCTTCCGTATATATCTACAAAAATCTATCAAATACTATTTTTTGCTATGAAAGGTTACGAAAATGTACTATAAAACATTAAGAAAATTAAGCTTTTACTGAAATTTTTCTTACAAATTACACAAAGATTTCATTCAAATTTATGAAGTGTTTGGTGAAAAAACAGAAACTATTTTAATTAGGATTAAAATAAAAAATAGCTTTTTATGTTTTCATCCTACGTCTTTTTGATAAATTTGTTTACTGCGAGCAGTTCGTTCTTGAATTGCAAAATGTAATACTAACCTCAAAATCTCAATAAGTTGCTACCGTATTTTTTATCGGCAATGAAATTTTATAACAAATTCCATGCATCACAGGAATAATACTTAATGTTTATATTGAATGCAAATAATAACTAAAACATTAACTTATAACTGAAAATACACCAATGTTACACTAACTTTAATTAATATCAGAAAAGTACCATTAACCTCTTTGCACTTGATCTTCACAACAAAACAGCTGTATAAAAGGGGGAGGGTCGGTCAGGCCGGTTTTTGGCCTAATTTATTTTTGGACCAAAAAATCTGAAAAAATCATGGTAGTATCTTATAAGTATCCCGAGTCGATTGCACGCTAAACGGACTAC
>NC_046657.1:26622312-26627850 GCF_010883055.1 Belonocnema kinseyi | reverse complement strand
TTATAGGTTTTTGGAGTCGCTAATTACGAATCTGGCATCCGTTGAACTCTATCGCTTCAGGTTCAAGGTCATTTGAAGGTCAAATCGAGAAAAAACTGTAAACAAAATTTTTTTAAAATATGTTATAGATTTTTGGGGTCGCTGATTACGAACCTGGTGTAAGTCAATGGATGTCAGATTCGTAATCAACGACCGCGAAAACCTATAACATATTTTTTTTTCAGCGTTTTTGATCGATTTGACTTTCAAATGACCTTGAACCTGACGCGATAAAGGTCAGCGGACATCAGGTTTTATAGTAAATTATGCAAGATATTTTTTCCAATCTAAGACAACATAATCGAATTTGGACATCTATGCTAAGGATAATAAAAAACAGATTAATTTTTTACCCATAACATTAATTCTCTACAAAAAAAACGATTACTTTTCAACCAACAATGATATAATTAAAATTTTCCCTAGACATTAATTTTTAACAAACAAAAAAAAATCAAGAAAATAGTTCAATCCTAAATAAACAAAATAATATTTTAACAAAGAAAAATAATTTTCTACCAGAGAAACGAATTTTCAAACAAAAAAATTAATTTTTAATTAAAAATATAATTTTTCGTTCTGAAATTGTGTAGTTGAATTTGTAATGAATTTTTAACAAAATAGTTAAACCCTTATCAAAAAGATTAGTTTTTAACCAAATAGTGGCGTTTTCAACTAAAAAAGATAAATTTTTAATTAAAAATATAAATATATAAAACCAGAAATAGGATAATTCCTTTTTAGTTAAAAAAATTAATATTTAACAACAAACAATTAAATTTAAACAAATTAATTGAAATTTTACTAAAATAGATGCATTTGAAGATACATACATAGTTGAACTTTTAAGCAAACAGATGTATTTTCAACCAAGAAGATTAATTTTATATTAAAAAGATTATGTTTGAAAAAAATCATTGAATTTTCAACCCAAAAATATCCATTTTTAATTCCAAATTTCAGTGTTCCACCAAAAGCGGGATAGTTAAATTTTCAAGGAAGTACTTTTTATATTTCTAACAAAAAAACACAAATTTTCAACAAAATACATCAATTTTCAAACAAATAATTCCACTTTTAACTAAAAAAGATCAAGGTTTAATAAAAAATATCAAATTTTAAACAAAAATAGAATAATGCAGTTTTTAGTTTACAAGAATTAATATTCAATAAAAAAATGAAATTTTCTACAGATTATTTCAAATTTTAACTAAACAACAATATCTTGTATATCTTGTAAGTACGCAGTTTTACAAATGGAAGCAGTATTTTTTTATTAATATCTTAGTTGTGAACTAATAAAAAATGAAAATCGCTTATTTTCAAATTTAAATTTTGTTTAATTTTATTTAGAACTGTTGATAAATCTTGCAGTTATCTTAAAACATTATTTTATTTTAAAGAAGTGGAATTGATGAGAAAACAATACCAATGTAATCGAAAAAGTTTTGTCATCAATTTTTTATTAAATGAAACTATTTTCAATCGAAAAAGTTGTTAACAAATGATTTTTTCAGTCACGTATATATAATTATATTAAATTTTGTATTATTTTATTCCTTTTTTGTTATTTTTCAGATGATCTGTTTGTACGAAATTTATTATTATAAATTGTAAGAAACCTTATACAGATGTAAATGGTTTTCAACTAAATTAATTTTCAATCTTAAAACAGTATTATAAAAACTATTTAGAATAAGATAGAATTCACTTAAAATTTTTTTTTATAGTCAATTATGCGAGACGGTTTTTTTTCCATATAAGACAAAAAAAATCGAATTTGGACATCGGTGTTAAAAATAAGAAAAAACAGATTAATTTTTTACCCATAAAATTAATTTCCCACAAAAGACGATTAGTTTTCAAGCAACAATGACATAATGAAAATTTTCCTTAAAGGCATTAATACATAGTTGAAGTTTCAAACAAAAAGATGGATTTTTAACCAAGAAGATTAATTTTATATAAAAAAAGACGATATTTGAAACCAATAATTGATTTTTCAACATAAAAATATCAATCTGTATTTCAAAATTTCAATTTTTTACCGAAAGTGGGAGAGTTAAATTTTTAGTTAGAGAATTTAATTTTTAACAAAAAAAGGAATGTTACTAATTGGTTACTAATCATAATAATTTTAACAAAAAAAGATCAATTTTTTTTAAATATCATTTTTCTATAAAAAATGGTATAATTGACTTTTCTCTTAAAGAAATTAGTTTTTCACCAAAAAACTAATTTTTCATGTAATAATAGAATCCTCAAAACAAAGATGAAATTTCAACTAAAAAAGATAAATTTTTAATTTCAAATATGAATTTTCTACCAAAAATGATATAATCCAATTTTATTTTACATAAATTAATTTTTGACTAAGCATGAAGGAATTTTCAAAAAAATAATAATTGAACCCTCAATGAAGAAGATGAGTTTTCAACCGCAAAGATTAATTTCCCATTTTAAAAAGACGGTTAAAAAAAATTATATTTTTAACAAAAAAAGATCAATTTTTTTTAATATAATTTTTCTATCAAAAATGATATAATCAACTTTTCTCTTTAAAAAATTAGTTTTTCACCAAAAAACGAATTTTTCATGTTATAATAGAATCCTCGAAACAAAGATGATATTTTAATTAAGAAGTTTATTCTTCTACCAAAAATAACGAATTTTCAACAAAATTCTGAATTTATAAATACTGTAGCAAAACAGATAAATTTATTTCCAAATAGTTCAATCTTTAACGAAAAAAGTCGATTTTAAACCAAAAGGATTAATTTTCTACCAAAACATAAAAATTAAAAAAATTTAATTATTAAGTACAAAAGGTCAATTTTCAATTTAAAATATCAATTTTCAACCGAAAATAGTAAAATCGAAATTGCATTTCATGAAATTGTTTTTTGACAAACTGAAAAGGATTTTTTTTAAATATCTCAATCCTTAATGAAAAATATTAATTTTCAACCAATAATATTACGTTTCTACGAAAAATTACGAATTTTCTACAAAATCTAAAAAGTTTCAAACAAATATATGATTTTTATTTTAAAAAATATCATTTTTTAATCAAAAGTAATATAAGTAGATTTTATCATTATAGAAATTTAAAAAAAAAGAAATTTGAAGAAAATAGTTGAATTTTCAATCAAAATGGTTCGTTTTGAACCAAAACAGATGAAGCCTCAATTATGAACTAAATATTCAACGAAAAATTAAATAGTTCAGTTTTTAGTTAAAAAAATAATTTTCAACTTAAACAAGTGCAATTATAGAAAAGCTGAGTTCTCTACCAAAACAGATTGCAATTAAAAATATGAATACGTTTTAACCAAAAATGGAAAGTTGAGTTTACACTTCAATAAATCAATGTTGAAAAAAAAGAATTTACAGAAAAATGGTTGAATCCTAAATCAGCAAGAAGAATTTTCAAATAAGAAGATTAATTTTATACTAAAAAAGACGAATTTTTAGCAAAATCCATACATTTTTTAACAATTAGTTAGATTTTTAACTAAAAAGATTAAATTTTTTATTTAAAAAATTACTTTTTCACCAAAAATGTCATAGTTTAATTTTCTGTTAAAAAAATTAATTTTCAACGAAAAAAAGTGTTATAAAAATTATTTCAAAGGAGATCGAATCCATTTACCATTAGGCAGATTCTGCAATTCAAGTCTTTGAATCGATCAGGAAGGAAATTTTGTTGTTTTTAGATTAAATTTTAAGAAAACTATTTTTTCGTCATAAAAAAATTCTATATTCAAAAGATTAATTTTTAACCAATAAGATTAATGTTTTAGAAAAAAGACGAATTTTGAACCAATTACTTGATCTAAATTGTTGAAAATGTTCAACAATTTAGATGCATTTTTTTATGTCTTGACTAAAATTGTTTCTTGGTTTTAGATTTATTATTTTAGTTAAAAATGTTTTTTAAATGTTTAACCATTTTGTTAAAATGTTATATTTTTGGATGAAAAATTAACTATTTGATTGCAAATTCGTTAATTTTTTAAAACTGAAAATTAAACTTTTTCATTATCAGTGTAAACGGTTTTGTTAAAAATTGGGCTTTTTAATGAAAGATTTGCATTTGAAACCGAATATTTTAACTTTTAACCAAATAGTTAAATTTTCAACCTACAAATATAAATTTCAAACTGAATGGCCAAATTTTCAAACAAAAAAGATTAATCTTTAAACAAAAAGAGTTGTATTAAAAAAAAAGAATTCTTAAAGAAAACTTAGTTGTGGATATCTTAAAACAAAAATAAAAGATTTTCAACAAAATATTTAAATTTTTAACCAGAGTTGAATTTTCGAACCTGCATGTAAATTTTCAACAAAGTAGTTGACTTTTTAACCTGCGAATATGAATTTTAGATAAAAAATCTAATATTTGATATTTCAGCGAATGCAGATGCTGCCAAGAGATGCTTTGTAAAATAAGGAAACGAATTTTCAATCATAAAAACTAATTTTCTGTAAGAAATTCGAATTCAAACCAAAAGTAGCAAAGTTCATTTTTTACACAGACGATTAATTTATTTCCGAAAAAAAAGAATGTAAAAAAATAGTAAATTTTTTAACCAAAGAGATTAATTTTTAACTAAAATTATGAATTTTCCAACTAGAAAGACGAATTTTAAACAAATAAAGAATTGCCAGTTCGGAAATAAAAAATTTGTCCCGCTTCTTAAACTTTTAAATCAAAAGACTATTTTTCTGTAAAACAGTTATAACACGTTGACCTTCCATCTACCACAATCAACTAAATTTTTTACAGCACCTTCGCCCCACATGATAATTTTTCAAATAGCTATTTGCTGAAAGTGTTATTTTGAATACAATATTTCATTAATTTCAATGTAATTTGAAATATAGTAATTATTATTTTAATTTTAAACAAAATATTTATATTTTTCATAAACTTTAATGTGATAAGTTCAGGGGAAAGTGGGAGACTTAACTAAGTCCGATAATCGAAAATTGGCAGAAATTATCCTTACAAAGAAGTCTACTGATTTGGTATAAATCGGAATAATAAAACAGTTATTACTAAAAATGTTATGACATTGATCGCACGAACTGATGTTGGGGAGACTTAACCAAAATTTTCAGGGAACAGTTTACCGAGTGGCTCATTTGGAATAAAATAGTTCATTTTCTACCTAAAAATAAAGAATTCGTTAAAATCCTATTATAAAAGATTAATTACAGTTTCAGATACAGAACTCATCCCTTGATGTCTTGTATTATTTTATACTAATATTTTGTAACATTCATTAAATGTGTATAACATAGAAAAGATAGGCTTTTCATTTATTCATTTTCATTAAAAGATAAATAGGCGCGCGCCAAGAAATCTGGAAATCTGAAAAAATCATGGTAGTATCATTTGAAGGTCATTTGAAGGTCAAATCGAGAAAAACCGGTAAAAAAATTTAAAAAAATATGTTATAGGTTTTTGGGGTCGCTGATTACGAACCTGGTGTC
>NC_046657.1:26618694-26622212 GCF_010883055.1 Belonocnema kinseyi | reverse complement strand
TCGACTCGGGATACTTATAAGATACTACCATGATTTTTTCAGATTTTTTGGTCCAAAAATAAATTAGGCCAAAAACCAGCCTTACCGACCCTCCCCCTTTAAATGTAACTCCTCAAAATTGAAGAACTTTTATATGTAAATCTTGGAAATGAAGACCTTGAAATTTTAATTGTTTATAATTAAAAATTATGAAAAATTTTATTTCGAAAATTAAAAGTTCTGGGATTTTGTTTATTTACAATCGAAATTTCTTCAATTTTTACAAAAAAATTATGAATGAAAACATGTTTTTAGATGTTCAAAATCATCCAAATATTTTTCTTTACACACACTTAAAATAAACAAATTTTCTATTGTAAATCTTCAAAATTGAACATTTTTAATGGCGAAAATTGTGAACATTGAAAAAAGTTCCATTGTAAATCTCCCAAATTCAACTATTAAAAAAAAATAACGTTCAGAAGAACATGCTCTTAAATTATAAAAAAGAATTGGCAAAAATGATCCTTGATTAATAAAAATAGAAGGGTAACTTAAATTATTAAAAAACTTTCACCAAGTAAATGGTTATTTAAAATTTGTTATTTTTATTAAAAATTATGCTTCGCCTGAAATTGAAATCGATGATATTGTGTATTATAAAAAATAATTGGCAAAAAGGGTAATTAATTAAAAAAACTATAAGGGTATCTTGCAATTATTGAAAAACTTTTATCTTGTAAATAGTTATTTAAAATGTCTATTTTTTTTATTAAAAATTATGCTTCCCCCCAAATTGAAATCGATCGATGATGCTGGTGTATTATAAAAAAAATAATTGGCAAAAACGATAATTAATTAATAAAATTAGAAAGGTAGCTTGCAATTATTGAAAAACTTTTACCCAGTAAATAGTTATTTAAAATTATTATTTTTATTAAAAATTATACTTCACCCGAAATTGAAATCGTTTGACCGATCGATGGTGTTAGTGTGTTATACAATAATAATTGGCAAAAAAGATAATTAATTAATAAAAATAGAAGGGTAACTTGAAATTATTGAAAAACTTTTACCACGTGAATTTTTTGTTTAAATTGTTATTTTTTATCAAAAATTATGATTCGCCCGAAATTAAAATCGATTGATCGATCGATTATGCTAGTATATTTAAATAAAATAATTGGAAAAAAAGATCATTAATTAATAAAAATAGAAGGGTAACTTCAAATTATTTAAAACTTTTACTAAGTATATATCACGTTGTTTGTTAAGAATTTTTTTTTGGAAGTGGAATTATTTTGTTAAAAGTTCATTCATTTGGTTAATGATTCATCATTTTAATTAAAACACTTTTCTTTTGATCAAAATTTAATTATTTTCTTGAAAATTATGTTTTCAAGGTGAAAATTAATTGTTTTTACGGAATCTTAAATCGTACATGTTTGGTTCAAAATGTATTTTCTTAAGTTGAAAATTAAAATATTTCGTTTCAAATTCCTGTATTTTATTGAAAATTCTAATTTTGTGGAAGAATATTTAATATTCTTGGTGACTAATTCATCTTTTTGATTTAAAATTCCTTTAAAAATTCAAATATTTAATTAAAAATTCATCTACTTTATTAAAAATTTATCGTATCGGTTGAAAATTGATCTTTTTTTGTTGAAAACGAGTTTTTTTATTCAGAATAAATTTTTTTAACTGGAAATGTAACTGCTCCATTTTTTGTCGCAAATTCATGTTTTTTGATAGAAATTTCATCCTCTTGGTTGAAAAATATATTATTTCATTGAAAGTATACTTTAATTTTATTGAAAATTATTTTTTCTACTGAAAATTTGGATATTCTATTTTTAGTTGAAAATTAATTTGTTCTTCAGTGAAAATTTAACCATTTGTTCAAAATCCACATTTTTTTGGTAAAAGATTACTCTTATTAAACGAAATTTCATCTTTTGATTAAAAATTCTTTTTTCCTTTTTTAAAAATTTAACTGTTTTGTTAAAAATTCGTTTGTTTTTCGGTGGAAAATTTATTTTACTAACTCAAAATTATCCGACTTTATTTTTGGTAGAAAGTTTTTCTTTTTAGTTTAAAATTCCTGTATTTGGTTAACAATTAAATTTTTTTAGTTGAAGATTTGATAGATAATTCATCTTCTGGATTTAAAAATCTAACATTTGGTCAAAAATTCTTATTTTTTGTTAAAAATTCATTACTGTGAATAAATACGATTTTTTGTTTGAAAATTCGTTTAGTTAAGCTGAAAATTATTTTTTTCATTTCAAAAGATTAATTATTTTGTTAAAAAATTATTTTTTGTTGAGAATTGATTGGAAAATAACAGTGAATTTGTACTTTGACTGAGAATTTTTCAAATTTGTAGAAAAAAATCTGTCAAAGCTTAATTTCAACAGTTTTCAAAATAATTAGTTAATTTGTTATCTATTTAAAATATGATATCATTCAAATTTCAATACGGAATTAAAAAATCATTCATTTAAAAAATTTTCCGTTTTAGATTTTAATTTTTAAGCGCACATTTTTCATTCAGACATTTTTAAAATACCATTTTGAAAAATTAAAAATTTTAAAATTATATGCGTTTAAAATCGATCATTTTTAATTTAAAACATTTTTGGTTGATCGACTGTGAATATAAATTATAATGATTTTTATTTTAAAATTTCAGCCCCTAAAATTCAACTTCAATTTTAATTGCAGAATTCCAGTTTCCATTTTAATTTAAGCTTAAATTAAAACATTTTAATTTCAATTTCAAAATAAAAAATTAAATATCCTTTGCAATTAAAAAAATTCAATTTCAATTTTAAAATTTAACTTCCGATTGATATTATAAAAAATATTTTCTGTTTTAAAATAACTTTAAAATAATATATCCATGATCATTATTTTGAAATATTATTAATTATCATATTCAAATTTATTAAATTTAAAATATTGTTTTAGTCTAAAAAGTGAAAATTAAAAAAATTTTATTTTAGATAAAGATCAATTGAATATGTAGAATTATTTAACTCTTCGTTTAAAATAAGTGATTAGAGAACAAATATTTAAAACTTAAAAAAAAATGAAACGTTACATTGTTGATTTTTCTATTTGCAAACTTTTAATTGTTAATCAAAATTATTGAATTTTGATGTACAAATAAATATTAAACACCTATTATTTCTAAAAAAAATTCGAGTAAGTGTGAAAGGCTTCAAAAAAATAGAAAAACATTTTCTTAAGATTCCTAGAATAATTAATAATGATGTTCTTATTAAGAAAAATTAATTTAAAGGGAATGCTTAAAAAGATTAAAAAAGATAGCTAAAATTGTCAAAAATGAATCGGGAAGATGTTAGGGAACTATTTTTAATTTTGCAAAAATAATTTTAAAAAATGTAAAACGCAGATGTTTCGAGATATTTAAATAAAAATAATTTAACTTCTAATTTCAGAAGTGTTATGATTATAGAAAATTTAGTTTAATGCGAATAATATGTTTTCTCTTATTTTGAATTCTTTTATCG
>NC_046657.1:26612994-26618594 GCF_010883055.1 Belonocnema kinseyi | reverse complement strand
TCATTAAATTCACAGAGCACCCACAAGAGACTTTCCAGATACTTGAGACTGACCAAGTCTGGCGCACATGTGTAAGTCATAAAACCCAACCCCCTCGAGAAAAACTTTTTCGATAGATTCCAATGCAAATACGAAGGCCCTTTTTTCTATGAAGTTGGTTAGTTTTTTCTCTCCAAATTCTTGGGAAAGCGTGAGAAAACTTGTCCGAAAAATTCCTGAATTTTACGAGCTTCAGCAGGGATGACTAGGAGGTCTTTTTAATTAAATTTCAGGAAACAGGAAATTACTCTGAGACTCAAGAATGGGACGCACTGGGACTTGCGATTTTTTTTTTTTTTTTGAAAAAGCAGCGTTTTGTCAGAAAAAAATGTATTGATGATCTAATAATCAGAATCAGTGAAACAACTCTGAAAATAACCTCTAGTCCTAACATTGTGAAAAATCCCAGTTGCACAGCTCTTTATTATTTAAACAATTTTAATTAACAAACACATAACTTTGTCATTTTTCACTACAAAGATTTAAATGTTTTCGTAAAACCAGGTGATTTTTTTTTTTTAGTAATTGACAATGGAAAATGAAATTTTTTAATTAAAATGAAAATTTTCGTAATAATATGGAAATTTAACTTTTGAAATAAAAATTGAAATTGGAATTGAAATTTGAAAATGGAAATCGAAATTGAAAATTAAATTCAAATTCAAATTCTGTAATCCCATTGGACATTGAATTTTAATTTTTTCAAATGAAATTGAAATTTTGAATTCAAAATGGAAATTGAATTTAAAAATTTGAAAACGAAATTGAATTTTTTAAATAAAATTGGAAATTGTCATTTGAAAATAAAAATTTTTAAATAAAAATAGAAATTTAAAATAAAATTTTGAAATAAAAATGGAAATTGAAATTTTGATTAGAAATGAAAATTTAAAATTAAAATGGATGAATTAAAATTGAAAATGGAATTGAAAATTTTAATTTAAAATGAAATTTAAATTTTGAAATTAAAATGGAAATTAAATTTCAAATTAAAATAATAAAATAAAAAAATTTTTAATAGAAGTTGAAATTTTGAATTTGAAATATTAAAATAAAATGGAAATTGAAATTCTGCAATTGAAAATGAAGTTGAAACTTTGTAATTAAAATTTTTAAAGTAAAATGGAAATTGAATTTTTTATTTTTAAATTGGAATTAAAGTTAAAATTTTGAAATTCACAATGATATTTTGAGATTGGAATTGAAACTAAAATTGAAATTCGAATTGAAATTTTGGAATCAAAATGGAATTAAGTTTGATAATTGAAATGTTGAAACTTGAAAGCGAAATTAAAATTTTGAAATTGAAATTTGGAAGTCTAAATGAAATTTTGAAATTTCAGCAGAAATTGAAATGTTGAAAATCAAATAGAAATGTTTAAATTGAAACTTTTACATTAACATTTTAAAATTAACATAGAAATCGAAATTTTAAAATGTAAATTGGAAATCTTGAATTGAAACGGAAAATAAAATTTTGAAATTAAAGTGGAAATTTTCAAATTAATATGGAAATAGAAATTTTGGAATTAAAATTTAAATTAAGAATTACATTTAAATTTTGAAAACAAAATGGATATTGAATTAAAAATTTTTTAAATTAAAAATTAAACTTTAACATCAAAATGGAAATTGTGATTTTGAAGTCAAATTCGGAAATTGAATTTAAGATTGAAATGTTGAAATTAAAATTTAGGTTAAATTTTTAAAATAAAATTTGTAAATTATTAATTAAAATTGTTAATTTAAATAGTAATGTAATTGAAATGTTGAAAATCAAATAGAAAGTGGAAATGTCAAGTTGAAATTAAAAGACTGAAAATTTGAAATTTAAATTTAAATTTTGCAATTGAAATTGATTTTAAATTTAGGATTGGAATCATCCAAATTCAAATGTAGAAAACGTAGACAATTTAAACTTGTACAAAGAAGAATGCTGTAATTTTTTTGACTTACAATCGAAATTTCTTTAATTTTAAAAGATTTATAATTGAAAACTTGATGTTTGACCTTCAAAATCATCCAATTTTTGTTTACACACCCTGAAAATTGAAGAATTTATTATCACAAATCTCCTAAATTCAACTATTAAAAAAATAACGTTCAGAAGAACATGCTCTTAAATTATAAATCTTGAAAATTGAATAATTTGAAAATATATTTCTCAATAAATCAATAATTTTCAATTGTAAATCTTCAAAATTCAAGAATTTTTCATGGAAAATCTTGAAAATAAAAGATACTTCAATTGTAAAAATTAAAAATTGAACTATACCAAAAATCGATTAATCGCTGCTGATGCTAGTGTATTATAAAAAAGAATTGGCAAAAATAATCGAGTTTACCAAGCATATAGTTTTTTTTTTTTATTAAAAATTTTGCTTCCCCCGAAATTGAAATCGATTGATTGATCGATGATGCTAGCATATTCGCAAAAAAAATTGGCAAAAATGACCATTAAATAATAAAAATAGAAGGGTAAGTTGAAATTATTAAAAAACTTTCACCAAGTAAATAGTTATTTAGAATTGTTATTTTTATTAAAAATTATGCTTCACCCAAAATTGAAATCGATTGATCAATCGCTGATGCTAGTGTGTTTGAAAAGGATAATTAATTAATAAAAATAGAAGGGTAACTTGAAATGATTAAAAAAACTTTTACCAAGTAAATAATTCTTTAAAATTGCTATTTTTTATTCAAAATTATGCTTCACCTGAAATTGAAATCGATTGATCGATTTTTATTTTATATTAAAAATGTCCGGGAATTTTTGATAAACTAAAGTTGAAATTAATTTTATTATTATGGTTTTTTGTTTAAAATTTTTAATTTTTTAAAGTGGATCTATTCCGTTAAAAGTTTATTAATTTGGTTAATGATTCATTATTTTAATTGAAAAACTTTTCTTTTGGTCAACATTTAATTATGTGGTTAAAAATTATGTTTTCTAGGTGAAAATTAATTGTTTTTCCGGAATCTTAAATCGTAGATGTTTAGTTTGAAATGTATTTTCTAAAGTTGAAAATTAAATCATTGGGTTTAAAATTCCTGTATTTTATTGAAAATTCCAACTCCGTGGAAGAATATTTGATCTTCTTGGTGACACATTCATTTTTTTTTCAATTCCTTTAAAAATTAAAATATTATTTAAAAAATCATTTAGTTTATTAAAATTCATTTTATTGACTGAAAATTGATCTGTTTGTTGAAAATGAGTTTTTTTTTAAATTCAGAATCAATTTTTTTAACTGTAAATGTAATTGTTCCATTTTTTGTCGCAAATTTATGTTTTTTTGAAGAAATTTATTCTTCTTGGTCAAAAAATATCCTAGTTCATTGAAAGTATACTTTAATTTCATGGAAAATTAATTTTTGTACTGAAAATTTAAATATTCTATTTTTAGTTGAAAATTTATCTGTTTTTTTATTTATTTTGTGTTTTGTAAAAATTTAACTATTTGTTGAAAATCCATCTTTTTTTGGTAAAAGAGTACTTTCATTAAATTAAATTTCATCTTTTGATTAAAAATTCTTTTTTTCTTGTTTAAAAATTCAACTGCTTTGTTAAAAATTCCTTTGTTTTTTGGCGGACAATTTATTTTACGAACTGAAAATTATCTTATTTTATTTTTGGTAGAAAATTTATCTTTTTAGTGTAAAATTCATGTATTTGGTTAACAATTAAATTTTTTATTCGAAGATTTATCATTTTATCCTGATGAAAAATCTCGATGTCGTGTTAAGAATTCATTTCTCTAAATAAACAGTTAAAAATTTAGTTGAAAATTGTTTTTTTTATTGATAGAAAATTCATCTTCTGGATTGAAAAATATACAATTTGGTCAAAAATTCGTTTTTCCTTAAGTTGAAAATTAATTTTTTTAACTGAAGCTACAAGTATTCAATTTTCGTTGAAAATTTATATTTTTAGTTGAAAATTAATTAAATTGGCTGAAAATTAGTTTTTTTTTAAACTTTTTTTTCTTACTGCATATTAAAAAATTAGATTTTTTATTTGCAATTTTATCTTTTTTAGTTAAAAAATTGAATTATTTTGTTAAACATTTATTTTTTGGTTGGTACTTGTTTGCAAAATAACAGTGAGTTTGTTAGTTGACTGAGAATGTTCCAAATTTGAGGAAAAAAATTTGTGAAAGTTTAAATTTAGAAGTTTTTAAAATAATTAGTTGATTTGTTATCTATTTCAATTATGATATCATTCAATTTTCAATGCGTAATCAAAAAATCTTTCATTTAAAAAATTTTCCGTTTTAGATTTTAATTTTTAAGCGTACACTTTTCATTCTAAGGGTTTAAAAATACCATTTTAGAGAATTACAAAATTAAAATCTAGATGCGTTTGAAATCGATAATTTTGAATCCAAAACATTTTTGGTTGATCTACTGCGAATATAAATGATGATGATTTTTAATTTTAAAATTTCCATTTCAATTTGAAAATTTCAATTTATATTTTCATTTTGAAAATTTCAATCTCACAATTTTAATCTACAAAAATTTCAATTTGAAAATTTCAAACTTAAAATTTCACTTTTAAAATTTCTATTTGATTTTCCACATTTTTATGTTTCAATTTCAAATTCAATTTCCATTTTGATTTCAAAATTTCATTTTCAATTTCAAAATTTGAAATTCAATATCTAATGTGACTCTAAAATTTAAATTTCACTTTTAATTTTAATTTTAATTTAAAAATGTCAATTTCCATATTTATTAAAAAATTTCTACTTCCATTTTAATTTCAAAATTTTTATTTTCTATTTAAAAATTTCAATTCCAATTCCAATTTCCATTTTTAAATGCAACTCCCGACTGATACTTTAAAAACTATTTTCAGTTTTAAAATAACTTTAAAATAATATATCCATAATTATTTTTAATTTTTATTAATTATTATATTTAAATTTATCAAATTTCAAATATTGTTTCAGTCTAAAGTATAAAAATTTAAAATTTTTTAATTAATAAAAAGATCAATTGCTTAATATGTGGAATTATTCAACTCTTCATTAAAAATCAGTGATTAGAGAACAAATATTCAAGACTACAAAAAAACTTTAAACGTTACAATGTTGACTTTTTGATTTGAAAACTTTTAATTTGTAATCAAAATTATTGAATTTTTGATGTATAAATAAATATTAAACGCCTATTATTCCTAAAAAAATTCGAGTAAGTTGAATAGACAAAAAAAATTAGAAGCTTCGTAAGAATTGTGAAAGGCTTAAAAAAATAGAAAAACATTTTCTTAAGATTTCTAGAAAAATTAAAAATGATTTTTTTATTTAGAAAAATCAATTTGCAGAGAATACCTAAAAAGATTTAAAAAGATAACCCAAAATGTCAAAAATGAATCGGGAAGATGTTAGGGAACTATTTCTAATTTTGCAAAAATAATTTTCAAAAATATAAAAAGTAGATGTTTCAAGATTTTAAAATAAAAATAATTTAACTTCTAATTTCAGAAGTGTTATGATTATAGAAAATTTAGTTTAATGCGAATAATATGTTTTCTCTTATTTTGAATTCTTTTATCG
>NC_046657.1:26581323-26612894 GCF_010883055.1 Belonocnema kinseyi | reverse complement strand
TTCCACAATCCACTCACCTCAAATTTCACCACAATATCAGAAAAACTCAGCATCCACAATTCCCACTACTTTACACTTTCATACCGGAAACGGAAGTCCCATTGAAATTATAGTTCAAATTTTGTAACTGTCAATGATATTTTGAAATTGGAATTGAAACTAAAATTCAAATACAAATTGAAACTTTGAAATAAAATTGAAAATTGAATTTGATCATTGAAATTTCGAAAGTGAAATTAAAATGTTGAAATTAAAATTTGGAAGTTGAAGTGAAATTATAAAATTTAAGTGGAAGTTGAAATGTTGAAAATCAAATAGAAATTTTTTAATTTAAATTTTTAGACTGACATTTTAAAATTAAAATAGAAATCGAAACTTTAAAATGTGAATTGGAAATCTTGAATTGAAATGGAAAATAAGATTTTTAAATTAAAGTGGAAATTTTTCAAATCAATATGGAAATTGAAATTTTGGAATCAAAATTGAAATTAAAATTAAACATGAAATTGAAATTTTGAAATAACAATGGACATTGATTTTTAAATTTTTAAATTAAAAATGAAATTTCAACAGCAACATGGAAATTGTAATTTTGAAATCAAATTCGCAAATTTAATTTAAAAATTAAAATTTAAATGTTGGAATTAAAATGGAAGTTAAATTTTTAAAATTGAAATTTGGAAATTGAAAATTATAAATTTAAGTAGAAATTGAATTTGAAATGTTTAAATTCAAATAGAAAGTGAAATTTTGAAATTAAAAAAAATTAAATTTTGAAATTTAAATTTAAATTTTGAAATTGAATCTGAAATTTGGGGATTGAAATTTTGAAATTAAAATTGAAATTGAAAGCTTGAGATTAAAAACGAAAATTTGAAATTATAGTAGAAATTTAATTTAAATGTTGAAATTGAAGTTTAAAATTTGAAATTGGAATGTGGAAATTGTAATTTAAATTTTGAATTTTAGGTAGAATTTTAAACTCAAATGTTGAACGTCAAATAGAAATTTTCTAATTGATATTTGGAGATTGAAATTTTGAAATTGAATTTTAAATTTTGAAAGTGAAATTTAAATTGGAAAAATTTAATTTTGAAATGAAAATGGAATGAAAATTTTGAAAATGAAATTTTGAAATTGACGTATGAAATTGTAGTATAAATTTTGAAATTGGAATTGGAATTTTTATATTTAAGTACAAATTTAAGTTGAAATGTTGAAAGTCAAATAGATATTTTGAGATTTAAATCTGAAATTTAATTTTAAGTTTTGAAAGTGATATACAATTAAAAGATTTTAATTTCTAAATTAAAATGGAAATTCTGCAATTGAAATTAAAATGTTCGAATTCAACTTTTAAAATTAAAATAGAATAAACATATTGTCATTTTGATATTGACGTTGAAATTTTGAAATTAAAATTGAAATTGAATAAAAAAATTTTTAATTGAAATTTAAATTTCGAAATTAAAATAGGATATGAAATTTTGAAATTGAATTAAAAATTTAAACGTTAAAATTGAAGTTTAAATTTGGGAATTGGAATGTGTAAATTCGAAATTAAATTTTGAAATTTAAATTGAAATGTTGAAAATGAAATAGGAATTTTGAAATTGATATTTTGAGATTTAAATTTTGAAATTGAATATTAACTTTCGAAAGTGAAATTTAAAATTTTGAATTTTGAAATTAAAATGAAAATTCTGCATTTGAAATTGAAATTTGGAAATTAAAATTTTGAGATTGAACTTTTTAAATTGAAAATTAGGATTAAATTTAGAAAGTAGAACGTGGAAATTGGAATTTATATTTTGAAATTTAAGTATAAATTCAAATAGAAATTTTGATATTAAAATTGTTTAATTTAAGGAAAAAATCAAATAGAAATTTTGAGATTGAAATTTAGAAATTTGATTTACAATTTTGAAAGTGAGATTAAAATTTAAAAATTTTGAAATAAAAATTAAAATTCTGCAATTGAAATTGCAATTTTCGAATTAAAATTTTGAAATAGGAATTTTGCATAGAAGTGGAATTGGTATTAAATATTAAAAAAAAAAAACATCTGGCTATTTGAAACATTTTTAAATTTATGATCATTAATTGTATTTTATAATATTTTAAATTAAAGCATATATGTTTATTTGATAATTAGAAGAAGGAACGTGTAATAAGAGCAAAAAACGTGCTATTTTTACTACTTGAAATAACAATTTCCTGAATAAAAATTGGTGAAAATTTGTCAGAAAGGACAAACTGGTCCAGCTGGCCCTGAGGGGCCAAGAGGACCCCCAGGCATTCCTGGAAAAGATGGAATACATGGAAAAGAGGGTGAAAAAGGTTTCCCGGGGAAATCTGGCGAGCCTGGACTTCAAGGTCTTCCAGGAGAAAAAGCTAGCGAAGATATTATTCGAGATGTTTGTGTCAGAATTTGGACAGGTAAGAACTTTAACTTTACGTTTATGTTTTTCTTCAAAAAAGGGTCCTTCGTGAGAGCCAAGCTCAACATTTATTTTAGACTTTAGAACTTGTCCTTAAATTTTTCAATAAGTTTTCAAATCTGAAGTACAAACATCGAGAGATGAAGCTTAACGCCCCTTAGGCTTAGGCCCTTATTGCTTAGGTCAGCGATTCTCAAACTTTTTAGGCACTTTCTGGGGAGATGAATTTTCAACTAAAAATTATAAATTTTCAGACAGTTAAAAAATAATTTTTAACAAGAAAAAAAGGTATTTTTCAAAAAAATATATTCCGATAGAAATGTGCCGAATTATAAAAAATCGAGATTAAAGTGAATTAAACTGGTAATAAAAAAAAAATTGTTTATATTCTTCCCTTTAGGTATTTGAGAGTGTTCTATATTCTTGTTTCCAAAGGCTTGTGACCTTGTCCTGTATTTTCGTTTCTTCTTACCACTGCCATTCTAAAAATAGGACGTTCTGTAACACTACCTCCTAATTCTCCTTCTTTAGAAGTCATTGTTTGGTTTTTTCCTTACCCAGTACAACGATCTCTTTCTCTACCTCCCTCTCTCCCCCTCTACCTTTTTCCTCTCCTCCATTCGCTTGACAGATCTTTCAGCTTCTTCATCCATTCTTCTTTTTGAGACTTGACAATTTTAATTCAAAATCTACTTCATTTTCTCTTTCATGCAATCCATTCATCACCCTTACACCTCTCTAACACATGCAACCATATTCGCTTCTTCATTCATCCAACACCTACAATCTCTTACACTATCTTCTATTCTCAATCTCACCACTATTATTACATTTTTTTCTTTAGATACTCTCGCTCCTTTTGATTCTTAACCATTCTATGCCAGTTGTGGTACCTTAAATCTACGATTTTTTTTTCTCATTTTTACGCACCTTGTCTTGTCGCTATCTCTTCCTTTATTCTGCCAATCTCTTCTCATCACTTGCACACCACATTCGAACCTCACTTTGTATATCTGCTTTTCCCATTCCAAACGTTACATTTTGTATCTCTCCTCTTTCCATGACGAACGTTTCATTTTGTATGTCTCCTCTTCCCATAAAGAAACGTTCCATTTTGTATCTCTCCTCCTCCCATAATGAACTTTCCATTTTGTATCTCACCTCTTCACATAACCAATGTTTCATTTTGTATCTCTCCTCTTCCAAATACGAACGTTTCATTTTTTATCTCTCCTCTTCCCATAACGAATGCTCCATTTTACCCCTCCTCTCTTTATCCATAATCTCCCGTTCACACGCTTTTACTATTCTGTTCTCATGCAGACTTTCCACTCTTCTTATTCTCTTTCCATCCTCAAGTTTCCACTCCATAGCTCACTGACCAGACTAAAACATTACACTGAAACGCTCATCCTCCAGTCGTTCTTGAACCTTCTTTTATTTGTTCCATTTACTCTCGCATTCCTATCTCTTTTTCACCTGCCCCTAGTTTCCTCCTCTAGTTTCCTCCTCTCTTTAAAAATACTATGCACATTTCAAAGAAAAATGTTTATCTAGAAATATATATATTTTTAATTATTATTTTAAATTCAGAGCACAATTTTTCTAAACTTTGTACATTAGAAAATTTACTTTGATAATAATATTTTATTATTTCAGTTTTAATCAATAAATAAGTATTATTTATTTAAATTTTGTTTTGTGTTTGTTTACAATAGTACATTAGTTAAATATATTCCAATATTATTTATTAAACGAACACAAATGTTATAAACAAATTATTTTTAAAAGAATGTTTCTTATGATTTTCCATAATTTCACTTTTTTAAAGTTGTTTTGCAAGAACTTAGGATAAAAACAATATAATGGTGATGAAATTTCTTCTTGAGATTATTATTCTTAATATTATAAACAAGTTTAATAAACAAATCCATTAATCAGGCATTTTTTCATCGAAAAATTAGATTTTTCATGTATTTTTTAAAAATTAGAAACTTCACGCTAATTTTAGGAAACTTCATAATTTGTTGTTAAAACTTATGATTTTTTTTAAAACAAATGCATTATTCGGGCATTTTTCGGCAAATAAATTCGTTTTTTTTTTCAATGCCACACCTTTTAGTTGGAAAATTCAAGACAGTTGAAGCAACACTCATAACTAGTTGATAAATTGAATGATTTTTTAAACAAATTTAATAAACAAATGCATAGATAAGGCATTTGTCGAAAGAAAAATTCATTTTTTTCGATGAAAACTTTTTTAATTACGAATTGCATGATGATTTCAAACGAAATTTGTAATTCATTGGTCAATTTTATGACTTTTTTAAACAATTTTAATAAACAAATGCATTACTGGGATATCTATGTGTGTTAATGTTCCCAAATAAAAATATTGGCATAAAAAAACAATTTATGCCTCAACAGATGTCTAAATTATGTATTAGTTTGTTCTAAAAATAAAAAAATAAAAATATCATAAAATTTATCAACTAATCATAAATGTTCCTGAATTTACTATGAAGATCCCAATTAAAAAATATGACATCGAAAAAAAGAATTTTTTCGCCAACAGATGTCCCAATAATGCATTTGTTTATTAACATTGTTTTAAAAAATCATAAAATTGGCCAATAAATTATTAATTTTTTATGAAATTATCATCATCTTCCTAATTAAAAAAGTTGTCATCGAAAAAATTAATTTTTCTTTCAACAAATGCCTTATTTATGCATTTGTTTATTAAATTTGTTTTAAAAAATTATAACATTTATTAACTAGTTTTACATGTTGTGGAAATCATAATGTCTATAATTTTTAAAAAATACATAATAAAAAACTAACTTTTCTGTCGAAAAATTGCTGATTAATGCATTTGTTCATTTAAATTGTTTATAATATTAACAATAATAATCTCAAAAAAAAATTTCTTTATAATTATATTGTTTGTATCCAAATTTTTTGCAATATACCTTAAAAACATAAATGTAAGGAAATACGTAAAAAAACATTCTTTCAACAAAAAATATTTTTATAACAAAATTTTTTTTATCATTATATAATATTGGATTATCTGTAACTAATGTTACTGTATGAAACTTAGTTGATTTAAATAATTTTCATGTTATTGACAATCATTAAACAAGTAAAATAATTGGTTTTTAATAAATAAATATCAATTAATTTAAAATAACAATAATTGGAAAAAATATTTCTCGGGACAAAATTTCGTTTGAAAATGTGCATAGTATTTTTTTTTAATTTCAAAAAACGTTCTCAAAAATCGGATTCTTCATTTTTAAAAAAATAATAAAAGTAAAATTGGGTATAAATCAGTGCTGAATTGAATCCTACAAAGTTTGTTTGAAAAATATTATTAGGTTCGGAGAAAATTTAGGGAGAATTTTTTTTTAGTTTGAAGCGCACGTGCTTTAAATTTATTTTTGTATACAATTTTATACAATTATATTTATTTCAAATTCAAACAAGAAATTTAAAAACTTTAAATATTAAAAATAATTTTTTTTTAACGTTTGTTTAATTGTTTAAATTCGGAAATTTTCTAGTCGGGAAGTTTCAAATTTGTAAATTTTTTTGAATTTAAAGATTCTTTTAATTGTTTGAATTTAAGAGAAAAATAATGTTATAAAAATTGCACTCGAAAATAAATTTAAAAACACGTGCACTTTAATAAAAAAATTTCTTCCTAAGCTTTGTGCAAACCTAATAACATTTTTCAAACAAACTTCAATTTAGCACTGATTTATCTCCAAGTTTCCTTTTTTTTTTTTTTTTAATTAACAATTCGATATTTGAGTAATAATATAATAATTACAAACCAATTCTTTTTAACTCTTTCAATTGAGAATTTTTCAAATTCGGAAATATTATAAAATGCCAGAAATTTTAATATTCGGGAAATTTAATGATTTCGGACATTTTATTATTCCGGAGTTTTTCAATTCAGAAATTTTATTTTTGCAGATTTTTCATTCGTTCGGAATTTTATAATATCCAACACTATAATTCCCGTCACGAGAAAATTCTGAAATTTGAAAAATTTATAAAATAGTTTTTAATAAATTCATTTATCTCTCGATATTAGACGCCCCGGTTTACGATATTCCTAAAATTTATGGCCCTCACAGTTTTGTGATAAGAGGCTCTATGGGACCAAAAGAGAGGATGTGCTCAGTAAACGTAATACCCTCGATTTGGGTTCAAGGACAAGGCAGGCCATGCTCTAAACTGACCTTATATCGGGAGTTGAGTGTATTATTTATTCATTAATTAAAAATGCAATAATAGAATACTTTGATCAGAATCGGTAATTTTATAATTAAATGTGCAAAGATATAAAAAAAATTGTTGTAAAAAATGGGAGTTGGAAAAATATCTTTAAGAAGCTGAGAATAGTTACTGTATGTCCCCTCCCCTCAATTTTATTATTCTTTTTACAAATTCAAAATATATTTTCATATTCAGTTTTAAAGAATTAGGATTTTATCAATTTCAGAAAAAATATCAGAGATGATGGAATTTTTCGAGGCACAGGTACACGTTTTTGGAAGTAAGCCAGGAAGACGAGGTCCTCCAGGTCCTCCAGGATCTCCAGGTTTTCTTTTTTCTCATGCTAATACATTTTTAGATGCAATTTTAATTTGTGGTGGAAGAGGGTAAAATTAGAAAAAAAATCCCCAAACTTCAACAGAGGAAAAACAAAAATTTTATTTCTTTTAAAATTCTTTGAAACCTGGTTCAATTTTCTTCATACATTAATTTCTTTTAATAAAAAATTATTTAAAATTTTCCTAGTATTTTTTTCAAAACTTGAAAACATCTACGTTATTCTTGAAATAACTGCATAATAAAACAAATAGCTTATTTTTAGATCCTTTTTTTGACAACTTTAAAAATATTTTGAAATTTTCAAAAATAAATTCAGTTTTTCAACATTTTTTCAAAATCCTGCAAAGTTGAAAAAAATTATCTTAAAATCTTCCAAACTGGTTTGAAAATCTTTTGGAATATTTTTAAATATTTTCTTTAAATTATTTCTTAAAAAGCTGCTTTTATCATAGACTTCAAACATCTGCATTAACATTTTTGTTTATATTCTAAAAATTGAAATTATTTTCTAATCTCTTCGACACTTCTAAATATCCATTTTAAATAATTCAGTTTACCTAAACAAATTTTTTTAATTCTGCAAAATTAATAAAATTGCCTTAAAATTTTCCAGATCCCTTTTTTGAAAACTAGAAAAACATTTTGAAATTTTTTGAAATAATTTAGCTTTCCTGAAATTTTACAAAATCCTGCAAAGTTGTTCAGTTTTCTTCCATAAATAATTTTTTTTTAATACAAAATTTCCTGGAAAATTTTAGTAACATATTAATGTTCTGCAACAAATATGTAACATTTTTGTAACGACAGGACTGTATTGTTTAAGAAAAAAATATATAATTATATAATAATACTTTTATGTAAAGTTCATGCTAAATTCTTTAATTTTCAACTAAAAGATATCAATTTTTATTTAAAACTGGAATAGTTAAATTTAAAAAAGATGTTTATCATAAAAGATTATAACAAAATAACGAATTTTGAACCAAAAAGGATACATTTCAACCAAATAGTTGAGCTTTCAAATAAAAAAAAGGATTTTTAATAAAAAAAAACTCGAACAGTTAAATTTTCAAAGAAATAGTTAAATTTCTGACAACAAATAGTTCAATTTTCATTCAAAAAGATGAATTTTCAAGCAAGCAGATTATTATTTTTTTACGAAAAAACAAAAATGGATATATTGTGAAATAGTTAAATTTTTCACAAAAATACGTTTTAAATCAAAAAGATTAAAATCCAGACAAAAATATTAATTTTCTAAAAAAAAACATTTGAATTTTCAACAAACAAACAAAAACTGTTTAACTGAATTGTTGAATTTCCTATAAAGTACATTAATTTTTTTACCAAATTGTGAAATTTTCTACTGAGAATATTAATTTACAAGAAAATACTTAAATTTTCCATTATAAAAAATTAATGCTTAACCAAAAATGGAATAGGCACATACATTTTTTGTTCAAAAAAATTAATTTTCAAGAAAAAAAACGAATTTTTAACAGAATAGATACATTTTTAGCGAATCTTTAACGATCAAAAAATTAATTTTAAACAAAATAATTTAACTTTCAGCCAAGTAGTTTATATTTTAAACAAGATAAATTTTATACCAAAAATTGAGCCAAAGATATAATAATAGACTTTTTAACCGAAAAGAAAATGTTTTTATTATTAACATTAATTTTCAACAAAAAGAGATGAAGTTTTATCAAAATACATGAATTTTCAATGAAATATTAAAATTTTTAAACCAAAAAAATTAATTTTCAACCAAGAACCTTATTTTTTTTACAAAAATGTTGGATTTTTAACAAAAAACATAAATTTTCATCTAAAAGAGCTAAGTTTTTAACAATTAATGGAATAGCAATATTTACATTTAAAAGATTTCTTTTTTAACCATAAAAAAATAAACTTTCAATCATAATAAATCAAATTTTAATAAAAGCCATAGAAATAAAAATTGAAAACAAAGAAATTAAAGTTAAACAAATTAATTTTTAACTATAATGGCGCATCACCAATAAAAAATAATTTTGAACAAATATAAATAAAATAAAAAAATTGAATCATAAGAAATGATAAATAAATAAAATTAAGTTTAATTTTCTGCCAGAAAGATCAATTTTCGTTCAGAAATCAAATAGATATATTCATTGCTTAAAAAATTAACTTTTAATAATTTCAAATTAATTTCCAACAAAATAGTTCAATTTTCAATCAATAAAATAAATTGCTAACCAAAAAGATTAATTTTTTACCAAGAAGATTAATATTCTACTATAAAAGACAAATTTTCAACTAAAAAAGATAAATTTTCAACTAAAAATGGAATAGATATATTTACAATTAAAAAATTATTTTAAAAAATGTAACAAATTATCTGAATTTTGTACCAAAAATATAAATTTTAAACTAAGATGATGAATCGACAAAAAAAATAATAATTTTTAACAAAATGAACGATATACAAACATAATAGTTCAATTTTCAACAAAATAAATTATTGTTCAACAAAGCACCTGAATTCTCAATTGTAAAAGATAAATTTTTCACCAAAATGAAATAATTACATTTTTAGTTGAAAAATAATAATTAAAATTTTTTTAACGAAGTTGTCAAATGTTTAATAAAAAATATGAATTTTCAATTAAGACGATGGTTAAAAAAAGAATTTTCAAGAAAAACTCAGATAATTCTATTTTTAGTTTAAAAAATTAATTTTTAACTAAACAAACGATATACAAATAAAAAAGGTAAATTTGTAACCAAATACTTTGGATAGTTTAAAAAGATTTCACAAAAACTACAATGATTTTAAAAAGGTTTGAATAATTTCAAAAATATGTCAAATACTTCAAAAATATTTTCAAAGGATTTCAATGATTTCACAATAATTTCAATGATTTTCCAAATATTTCGTAAATATTTCATCATTATTACAAATATTACCAAATATTTTTGAAATAAATTTCAAATATTTCGCTAAAAATTCGGATAGATTTGAAAGATTGCACAAGGGTATACACGATTTTACAAAGATTTAAACAATTTGACGAATGTTTCAAAAATATTAAAAAATTTTCAGAAAGATTTTACAAGTTTTTTAATGATTTCCAAAATATTAAAAATATTTCGAAAATATTTACACAGTTTCACAAATATTATCAAATATTTTAAAAATATTTTTCATTTGATACAAAGATTCAATGTATTTTCTAAAAATTATTCTAAATATTTTATCAAGATTTCTGAAAGATTTCAAAGATTTCACGAAGATTTTTAATATTTTGTAAAGATTTCGGATAAATTAAAAAGATATCATAAAAATTTCAATCATTTCCCAAATATTATCTAATATTTATAAAGTAATAAAAATATTGCACAAAGATTTCAATGATTTTCCAAAGATTTCGTATTAATTAATGAGATTTCACAGACTTCAATGATTTTCCAAAGATTAAAAATAATTCGCAAAGATTAAAACAGTTTCATAAATGCTATCAAATATTTTAAAATACTTTTTTTTATTTTACAAAGATTTCCCTGATTTTCTAAAGATTTTACAAAGATTTCGAATATTTTAAAAAGATTTCCCAATTACTTCGATAATTTCCAAAATATTTTTTAAAAATAAAAAAAGTATAACAAATATTTCAGAATTATTCTAATTATTTTGCAAATATTTCTAAAATATTTCAAATATTTTACAAAGATTTTTAATATTTTGTGAAGATTTCGTATAAATTTAAAAGATTTCAATGATTTTCCAGATTTCAATCATTTCAAAAATATTATCCAATGTTTATAAAATATTAAAAATATTTAAATAATTTTTCAATGATTTCGGATAGATTTATGAGATTTCACAAACCTTTCAATAATTAAACAAATTTCATAAAGATTTCGGATATGTTTAAAAGCTTTCACAAAGGCATAAATGACTTCAAAAAGATTTCAATAATTTTACAAATATTTGAAAAATATTTCAAAGATTTTCAAAAACTTCACAAAGATTTAAATGATTTTCCAAAGATATCACAAAGATTTTAAAGGTTTTGCAAAGATTTCAGATTGATTCAAAAGGTTTCACAAATATTTAAACAATTTCAAAAATGCTGTACAATATTTTACAAAAATTTCAATAATTTTCTAAATATTTTGAAAAGATTTAAAAGGTTTCACAAAGACTTCAAAAACGTCACAAGTGTTCCAGAAAGATTTTAAATATTTCGCACAGATTTCAAATAGTTTAAACAAATTTCAGAAAGGCTTAAATGATTTCCCAAAGATTTCAAAAATCTGAAAAAAAAATATTTTAAATATTTTATAAGGATTTAAATGATTTCCCACAAGATGTCAATAAATATTTCACATATTTCGTAAAGATTTCGGACTTCACAAAGAATCCCCAAAACATTCAAATATTTCACTAAGATGTCGGATAGATTAAGAAGATTTCACAGATTTCAATAATTTCACAAAATTTAAAAAGATTTCACAACGACTTCAATAATTTCCAAAAGATTTTAACAATCTAAAAAATATATAAAATATTTCAAAAATAATCTAAATATTTTATAAAGTCTTCAATGATTTCCCGAAGATATCACGAATATTTCAAATATTTCGACAGATTTCACAAAGATTTCAATTATTTTCCAAAAATTTCACATATTTCACGAAGATTTCGGACAGATTAAGAACCCAGTAGGCACAAGATTTGGCGACATCGTTACGACATCGTTACGACAACTTTACGACATCCTATGTCCGTGTCGTTAAGGTGTCTTTACGATATCGTGAATGAGTCGTATGATCTGACGATGTCTTTACGATATTGCAAAGACGCCGAAACGACATGGACATAGGATGTCGTAAAGTTGTCGTAACGATGTCGTAACGATGTCGTAAAGACGTCGCCAAATCTTGTGCCCACTGGGTATTTCGTCTACAATTTTTAACTTTGAGACGCCATTTTGAATAGTTACAATTTAATTTTTGCTAAGTGGAATCACTTATTAGACACGAAAGAAAAAAATTCTAGGGCGCGATATATTTACTATTCGAACACATTCGTCTTTGATTTCGATCCGAAAGCCTAGATTTAGAAAAAACAATTTCTTTGTAACTCGAATTTTCGCTAAAAAACGAACATAACCTATTCAGATTACGTTTTTCTCTCAAACCAATGGCAGTTGCAGAAAGATCGTGAAATTCTACGTAGATATTGATCTATTAAAAAAATTTTTTTGGCAGTTTTCATTAAACCTAAGAAGGCTGAAAAAAATGGAAAAATGCGTCCCGTCCGGGCTTAATGGGTTAAGAAGATTTCACAAAGATTTCAATAATTTCACGAATGCTTAAAAATTATTTCCAAAGATTTCAGAAATATTTCAAATTTTTGGCAAAGATTTCGAATAGTTTAAACAGATTTCACAAAGACTTCAATAATTTTCCAAAGATTTCAACAATCTAAAAAACATAAAAATTATTTCAAATATTCGATAATGATTTCAGTGATTTCCCAAAAATTTTAAAGATTTCGAATATTTGATAAAGATTTCAAAAGGTTTCAGATAGATTAAGAAGATTTTACAAAGAAATCAATAATTTCCCAATTATTTCAGAAATATTTTTGGAAAAAATCAAACGATTTTCTGAATGTAATAATTCAATTTGAGAGGGGGGAGGGGGGATTAATATTTTGCGCCTCCCTGGACGATTTCTGAGGAGAGTCATTGCCCCTTAGGGCTCCTCTGCCTCTGTTTGTAGAAGAAAATATATCAAAGTTTGAATTTTCGAAAACAGGTATTCCTGGTACACTTGGAGAAAGAGGACCAATGGGTCCGCCGGGCCCAGAGGGCCCATCTGGCTTTCCTGGAACAGATGGCCTTCGAGGCGAAAAGGGAGAAAAGGGTGATGCAGGAACTGGCCTTCCAGGCCCTATTGGCTTTCCGGGAACTCAAGGTGAGAAAACTTTCCGGAAAAATGAAGGAGAATTTTTGAGACTTTCAAAAGGGGCGCACATGAATTCTGCTCATAGGTCACACACTTCGGAGTGATTTAGGGATCTTCAAAAATATATATTTTGTTAAACAATTTTTGGAATCATTCAAAATTTTTTATTATTTTTGTATTTATTCAACACTTCTAAATATCTCTTCACCTAATCGAATTGGTTATACAATAATAATTGTTTTATTTCTATTTATTCTTCCAAATTCGTTTTTGCTTTAATCTCTTTTTAAGTGTTCTGTACAAAATAAGGTTTGAAAAAAAAAAATCGTTACCAATTTTCCCAGCATTCTTAAGACAATTTTTTCATTATCTTCAAACTTTAAAAATCTTTAAATAGCTTCAAAATTTTGTTGAAATCTTTTCAAATTTTAAATTATTTTCGATTTTTTTTCACTTCTAAATTTCTTTTTATTAAAATTTTCCATAAGACTTAATCAATCCTGCAAAAATATATATCTTTAAAGTTTTCTATTTTTCGATAAAATTTTGGAAATATTGTAAAATTTTCTTAAATATTGTCTTAACATTAACTTTCTAATATAAAAAACCATTTTTAATTATTTGAAATATTTTAAACTTAGAAATTATTTTTGAAATTCTTTCAAAACTTCTGAATATCGTTCAAATGAGTCGACTTTTTCCTACCATTACAAAATTTAAAAAAATGAAAAAATATTTTTTAAAAAGTGCAAATAAAACCTGCAAAATTTTCAAAAATGCCTGAAAATCTTCCAGATTATTTTTTTTACAATTTTGGAAATCTGTTTAAATCTTTTTAAAAATGGAATTTGCAACTAAAAAAAGAGTGCAACCATAAATAAAATAGTTTAATTTTAAGTTTAAAAATCAATCTTTGAAACAAAAAAAAAAATGAATTTTCAACTGAAAATATTTCAATTTGTAATCAAATTAATTTTTAAAATCTGAACAAACTTCACTGGATTCAGTAACTTTAAGATAAGCTTACAAAAATTCAAAAGAATTCAAAAGAATTGGATGAAATTCCCAAGAAATCAAAGCGAGGTTAAATAAGATTTCAACAATATTTTAATTATTCTATACTGATTTCCTGAAGATTTCAATAATTTCATAAATATTACCGCATATTTAAAAAATAGTTCGCAAAGATTTAAAAAGAATTCTCAAACATTAAAAAATATAAACAAATACTTCAAAAAGATTGTAAATATTTTATAAAGATTTCAATGATTTCCCAAATATTTTAAAGATTTGTAAAGATTTCACAAATACATCAATTAATTTTTAAAGATTTCAAAGGTTTCGGATATATTTAAAAGACTTCAGAAAGACTTGAATTAATTTGTAAAGTTTTATCTATGATTTCAATGATTTTCGAAATATTTCAAAACTTTTGTATAGATTAAAAATATTTCATAAAGGCATCAATTAATTTTTACATTTTTGTTTTGTGGTGTCTCAAAAAATGTTTTTTTTTTAAATTTAGGTTTTAATTTGGAATTTTAAAAAATCCTTTATGACACAATAAATCACAAACCGAGCACAATTTAGCACAATATTTTTTAATAAACAAAACTTGGTGATGGCTCCAAACAAAATTTTATTATTTGATCTCAAATTTAAGTTTTTTTTGTTTAGAAAAAAATTAGACAGTACAATAGAGAGAGAGAAACTAGCATACTTTAGCACAAATTTTCTTTTTTGACAAAAATGGCGGTGTCACCTTCTTAAAAAATTTGTAAATATATTTATAGAAAAAACATTATGTAACTTTCCCAAAATAAAACTAGACGTGCAAACCTGAATATTTAGAAATCAAATATAATTGGATATCAAATTATAGTTGTTAATATTCAGTGAAAAAAAAATTATAGGTATTTAGCAGGGTCATTATAGCAAATTAGGAGACGGCCACTTAAGGCCTTAAAGGGTCGAAGGCATTTAAATGTCTAAGCCCTACTAAGCGAGGATTGGCACTGAACAGTTCGCAATAAAATTTTATAGGACCTTTAGTTGCAAATTTAGGATTTCTAAATTTTACAGAATTCGAAGCATTCAAATAGATTTTAAGGTCATCGCCTGGACAAATGCCTGAATCGCATCTGTCTACCTGGTAAGTATACCCCCACCATTGCATCCAGCGCGTTACCCCTCGCTTGTTTGTTCTCGCCTGGAATTATATCTTCGAAGTCTGGCGTATCTGACAGATTTAGGGTGAAACTTGTAAACAGAAATTGTACATTTAATTTTTCGGATTCACAAAAATAAAATTAAGCTGTTGTCCCTTTTGGTTCCACTTTAGAAATTTCCCATGGAGTTTATCACTATAAAATTCGAAGATTACAAAAAATACTTAATTAAAATTAAAATGTTGGATCTGTTTGAGCTGTAAATTCAAGTATATTTATAAATTTACTTTTTCTTTTTTTAACTTATACTTTGATGTTAAAAAGTCAAACTGATTTTTTTTCGATAAAAATTCAAATATTTTGTTTTTAATTCGTATGTTTAATTTAAAAACTCATCTGGTTTCAAAGAAATTGCATTTTTCTTGGATAAATATTGAACTTTATTTGTTTAATATTCGTCTTTTTAGTTAGAAAATTCATTTCTTTTATAAATAATGCACACCACACACTCAACATTAATTTGGTTGCTAATTTGTTTATTGTTAGTTGAAAAGTCGTTATTCTTTTATTTTTTTGTTGAATTATATTTTTTTTATTTTCGCACTTTTTTCAGTTAAAAATCCCATTATTTGGTTAAAACTTCGTGTATTAAAAAGTCTTTTTTCTTGGTAGAAGATTATTCTTTTTATTGGAAACTTCACATACATATTTATATTTAACTATTTGGTTAAAAATTAAATTGAAAATTTACATTTTCATTCAAATTCTATATTTCCGAATAAAAAGATTGACCATTTTATATAAACCCCGTCATTAGTCTTAAAAGTGTTTTTGAAAAGATTGAACCAGATTTCCAAAATTGTAAAAAAATAATCTAGAAGATTTTCAGACATTTAAATTTGTTTATGTTTTATTAAAAATTGTAAGAAAAAGTATAATCATTTAAAACGATATTCAGAAGTTTTGATAGAATGTCAAAAATAATTCAAAAGTTAAAAAGATTCCAAAGAATTGGAACTAAAATGATATACGATAATTTCATTAAGATTCATATGAAAATTAAAAATGGATTTTTATCTTAGAAAATTAATTTGAAGAGAATATTTAAGAAGATTTCAAAATATTTCCAAAATTTTAAACAAAAATTAGAAACTTTTAAGGTATTTTTTGTTATTTTGTAGGATTGACTAAGAGTTCTATGAAAAATTTAAATAAATTTAAGAGATATTCAGAAATGAACAAAATAATAATTCAACATTTAGAAAGATTCCAAACAAATTTTAACGAAAATGTAGATTTTTGACGCTTTTAAAACAAAAGTTTGAGGCTATTTAATGATTTTTAAGCTTGAAGATAATGAAAAAATTTTCTTAAGATTTCTGGGAAAATTTGCAATGCTTTTTTTATTTTAAAAAATATTTTTTACATGATAATTAAAAAAATTTTAAGCAAAAACAAATTTGGAAGTATAAATAAATAATGAACACTTATTGCTTTAGAAAAGGTTCAATTAGGTTAAAAGATATTTAGGAGTTTTTAAGAGATTCGAAAACAAAATATACACAAGATTCCTGTAAAATTTTTTATGATTTTTCTTTTTTAAAAAATAATTTTAAAAGAATATGTAACAAGATTTCAAAATAAATTTTGATGTATAAATAACAATTGAACAATTACTAAATTGTGAGACCTTTAAATAAAAATAATTTAACTTCTAATTTTAAAAGTCTTAATTAAAAAAATTGTAATCTTTCAAGGTTTGATGCTTTTCACTGAAAATTGCTTTAAATGATAAAATTAAAAAATTCTAAATTGTTTAATTCATTCTTTAATTTAGAACATGAAAAATTATAACGTGAATTTCTTTTTTTAACTTTCGATCTGTACAATTTATGTACATTTTATTTTGTTTATTTCGCAATTTACCGATATTTATTTCAAAAGTGGTAAATTAAAAATGATGCTTTATTTTTAAAAATTAATTTTAATAGTATATTTAAAAAGATTTCCAAAATTGTCAGAAAATAATATGCAAGATTTTAACGCATTATTTTAGTTTTGCAGGATTTATTAAAAGTTTTAGGGAAAAATCGAATGATATAAAAAGTTGTTTAGAGGTTTCAAAAGAATTTCAAAAATAATAACAAATTTTAAAATATTCCATAAAATGTTAACCAAAATTTAGGTTTTGGAAGATTTTGAAACTTTTTAAGCCGTAATTTAAGTACGGCTTCTAACATAAATCCTTTATTAGTTTTAAAGAAAATAGAAGGGAATTTTTCTGTTCGAGTGGTGCATTATTATCAATTTTGAATTTTTCATTATTTTCGGTACGATCAAATTTGGAATGTTCAACTTTTCGACAAAATTAAAAAAGTTGTTATCATAATCTTGTGGGGCTTTCCATAATCAAAGTTTTTCTTCTCCTGAATTTTCTTCATATCATGCGTTGTTTAGCCTAAAATGTTCATTTTAGTTTGTTTTTTTGGATTTTGAAAATGCTATAACTCTAGTAATTTTTGATTTTTCGAAAAAAGTCATTAGGATAAATTGCTAAATTTTTTGTATACTATGAATTACTGTACCGAACCTAGATAACGTAAAATATTGAAATGTTCAATAAACTAACTTACACCGCCATCTGTTAGACACTTATGAATCTTGTAAATAAAAACATTTAATTTGCAATACAAATTTTTTGAGGTAATTCATCAAGATAAAAAGCATCTTATCATTTAAGTTGGACCAAATTACACACATCATACAACATTTCATCATGATCGGTTAAGTAGTTTCGGAGTTTAGTGGCGACAAACATCGTGACACGAGATTTTTAAATATATATGGATTTGAAATTATTAAACTAAATTCGAATTTCAAAATATTGTACAGTGAGGCTGATTTAATGTTCATATTAATGATCATATTAATTGTTAAAATATAACAATAGGAAAAATAGTTTTGACTGCAAATTTAGCTATCCTATAAAGTTGCAATTTCTTCTTTTTTACATGAAATTTCCTTTTCCTTTGGAATGATAAATTACTTTTTTAACTAAAATTTCTTCTTTTTAGGATCAGTATAAATGTCACCCCCCCCCCCCCTCTACTTTCCTTTAATAATAACGAAAAATGTAATAGATGATATTTTAAACAAGAGAAGATTTTTAATTTAAATCAAAAGCAACTGAATATAATAAAAAATAACCCATTTTTAATTTAAAAAAAGTTAAAACCTTACTCAAAGCAGATGATTCTTCAACCAAACAGTTATTTGCATTTTTAATCAAAAGATAAGCTTTCAGTAAAGTAGTTCATTTTTCAATAGAATAGTTATGCAAATAGTTACCAAAACGCATTAATTTTGATTAATTAAATTAAGTTGACAAACGTAATTGTTTTAACAATTTATTATTTATAATAATATTCGCTTCAAATAAACCTAGAAAGTCGGAGATTTTGCTAATATTTTCCCCTTAAAATTCCAATGAAGTAATAATTAAATCAAGATGACAAACATAATTGTTTAAACAATTTATTATTTATAATAAGATCCTCTTAGAATAATGCTAAAAAGTCTAAGTTTTTTCTAATATTTTCCACTTTCAAATTCTATTGAGGTTATAATTAAATCAAGTTAACAAACATAATTGTTTAAACAATTTATTATTTATAATAAGATCCTCTTAGAATAATGCTAAAAAGTTTAAGTTTTTTCTAATATTTTCCACTTTCAAATTCTATTGAGGTTATAATTAAATCAAGTTAACAAACATAATTGTTTAAACAATTTTTTAATTAGAATACTATTCTATTAGAATAATGCGAGAAAGTCGGAGTGTTTTCTAATATTTTTCACTTCAAATTCTAATGATGATATACTTGAATCAAGATAACAAACATAATTGTTTAAACAATTTATTATTTATAATAAGATCCTCTTAGAATAATGCTAAAAAGTCGAAGTTTTTTCTAATATTTTCCACTTTCAGTCCATTTCCAAATTCTATTGAGGTTATAATTAAATCAAGTTAACAAACATAATTGTTTAAACAATTTATTAATTAGAATACTATTCTTTTAGAATAATGCTAGAAAGTCCGAGTTTTTTCTAATATTTTCAGCTTTTCTTTTACTTTTGCCATTATAATTATATTATATTTTATATTATATAATTATAATTATATTTTGCAATGCTCTAATTTGAAGAAGGAATCAACCAATTAAAATTTTTTATAAAATTATATCATTTTATGCAATTACAGTTGAAAGCATTAAAATTTGACAGATTACAAGTTTTTTAATTAACACTTTTTAACTAGAAGTTAAATTATTTTTATTTTTAATTGTCAAAAATTAATAATTGTTTAATTGTTGTTTATACATCAAAATTTGTTTTGAAATCTTGTTAAATATTAAACAAAAACATTTTTTTAAAAGAAAAATCATTAATATTTTTTACAGCAATTTTAAGTATATTTTGTTATTATATTTTGTAAAAAATAAGTTTCAAAGCAAAAATATAATAAAAGATGTCCACAGAAATCTTCAGAACCTTTTTTTATTATCTTCAAACTTTAAAAATCTTTAATCCTTAACCAAACCTGCAAAATAAAAAAAAAATCCCTTAAAATTTTCTAATTTTTGTATAAAATTTTGTAAATCTTTAGAATTCTTAAATATTCTCTTAAAACTAATTTTCTAAGAAAAAAAAAACATTTTTAATTTCCATAGGAATCTTAATAAATTTTTCGTATATAATTTTATTTTTAATTATTTGGAATCTTTTCAACTTTTGAATTATTATTGAAATTCTTTCAAAACTTATGAATATCGTTTAAAATGATTCGACTTTCACTCGGAAATAAGAATTTTCAATAAAAATGTAAATTTTTAATTCAAGAAAATAGTTTAATTTTCCACCAAATAGATGAATATCAATATTTACGTGAAGTTTCCATCAAGAAGAATAACCTTCTACCTAGTGAAAATGTAAATAAAATAGTTAAGTTTAAAAATCATTAAAAAACGATTTTTCAACTAAAAATATTTAAATTTGAAACCAAATCTATTTTTAACTACAAAATTGAATTTTGATCTAAGAAGATTAAGTTTCAACCAAAACGCAACGAATTTTCTACAAACTAGTTACATTTTTCTCGGAACAAATTAATTTCGAACTAAGAAAATTAAACTTCAACCATGATTATTTTTCTACTAAAAAAGACGAATAAGCTTTTAGCTAAAAATTTTTTTTTATGAAAAAAAGAACGAATTTTTATCAAAATAGTACACTTTTCCACTAAAAGACATCAATTTGAATCAGACAGATGCCTTCATAATCAAAAATGCAATTTCTACGAAACTAGGGTAGTATTTAAATTAAACAAATTAAACACAAAATAGTTGAATATTTATATAAAAAAAAAATTCAGTCTGACTTTTTAACATTAAAGTATAAGTTTTAAAAAAGTGAATCTATAAATGTGCTTGAATTTACAACCTAAAGAGACCAAACATTTTCATTTTTATCAAAGATTTTTTGCAATCTTCGAATTTGAGTGTAATAAATTCCATGGGAAATTTCTAAAGTGGAGAAAAAAGGGACAACAGCTTAATTTTATTGTGGGGACTCCAGAAAATAAAATTTACAATTCCTGCTTACAAGGTCCAGTTTAAATACGTCAGGTGCGCCAGCATTCTAAGATATAATCCCATGCGAGAACAAGCAAGCGAGGGGTAAAGCGCTAGATGAAATGGTGGGGGTATACTTAGCAGGTAGGCGGATGCTTAATAGGTCAAAATGTGAGTTGGGCTTCGGCGGATTTCACTATGATTTTATTTTAGGTCCCCAAGGTAACGATGGTAGACCCGGTCAACCTGGACGACCAGGTGATAGAGGCGAACCCGGTAGACCAGGTAAGGCATTATGAAAATGCAATCAAAAATGTTTGTTTGAATCAAACAACAACATTTCTTTGAATTTATGTACAAATCTTCTGCTTCAATTAAAAAGAGTTTATTTAATTTTTATAAATGGAAAATATTTGCCTGATTAATTGAAGAAAATCATTTGCTTAGTTCAATTTGTTTAATTCAGGTAAAAAAATGGTCTAAAATCTTTTTATTTTGCTGTGAAGGACGCGCTTTTTTTAAATTGAATGCATAAATAAATTTTTAATAATGAATCATCATTGCAGAATTGATCAAATTAATTTGAAGATAAAAAAATAGTCTTTTAGAGTCAAGAGTAAAATAATTATTTGAGTTTACTCTTTATAAATAAATTATTGCTTTCAAGTTCTAAATAAGGAATATCTTTGTCAAAAATGTAAATTTTAAATAATTCATAATGTTCTTGGTACTTTAAGATTATTATAGCTATAAAAAATTTATTTGCCAATTTATTTAAAATAACCGCGTGATGAACATCCAATGAGGCTGCTGGCGTAACGCATGCGCAGTACGATTAAGGAGCCGAATTTGAGAGCACTAATCGGCTCTGATTTACTGAAAAACTAAAAATTAATTAAAAAATGGACTCAATAAGTCTGATGTTGGAACTACTTGAATTTTGAGGCTCTACCTTGGATATAATTTCAAATTTTGCAAAAAGTATTTTTTCTGACCTCCTTTCTTTAGAAAGATGATTTCTAAGATCGATGTTTCTTTATCAATTGTAATTATCGCTGTATACTAAACGCAGGAACACTGAAATATATTCAATTCAAATCGCTAACTCTGGTTCATTTCTAATTATTTTAGTTTATTTCGACATATTAACGACATGGACATAGACTGTAGTAAAGTTGTCGTAAAGATGTCGTAAAGATGTCAAGATGTCGCAAAAAATGTCGTAAAGATGTCGTGAAGACGTCGCCAAATTTTGTGCCCAATGAGCAACGATCATTACAACAAAAAACAACATTTTAAATATTATTGAGTTCATAAATCATTTTTAAAAAGAATGTATAATTTTGAGGTTAGGGAAAAATAAAATTTACCTCGCTTGAACAAAATCTATAAGTGATTTTTAAAAACCGAATTCAATATGAACGAGAAAATAGTTAAATTTGTTACAAAAATATAAATATTTAAGTAATATGATAAAAAAATTCAAATCGAATAGTTGAATTTTTGGATAAAAAATAAATGCCCAACCAAAAAACAATGATTTTTGAATGTAATAGTAAATTTTTCAAGTTAAGAGATGAATTTTCTACCAAATTGAAGAATCTTCAACCAATCAAATAACTTTTAAACAAAATTGTTGAATCTTCTATAAAGTAGATTAATTATTAAGCGAAAGAGATAGATTTTCAATAAAAAATGTAATAATTTGCATTCTAACCAAAATATATTTTAATTTTTAATAGAAACTGTTGAATTTAACTAAAAAAGATCACTTTTCAAGAAAATAGTTGACTTTTAAACTCAAAAGGATATTTTTTAACAAAGCAGAGTTATTTTTAAGTGAATAGTTAAATTCTGAACCAAATAAAAAAATTAATTTGAAAAAAATGGATTTTCACCAAAGAGATGAAACAAGCATAGTTAAATTTTGGTTGAAAAAATGAATTTTTAACCACAAAACAACGATTTAAAAAAATTAAATTTTTAATTCAACACCGTTGAATTTAATCAAAAAGACCAATTTAATTTTTAATTTAATTTAATTTAATTTAATTTAATTCACCCGAAAAAGACGCATTTTCAACCAAAAAAATAGTTGAAAATAAAAGAATTATTTTTTACAAAGGACAAAAAAAATTCAACGATTTGGTCTTCAACCAAAGAGATTAATTTTCCACTAAAATGTGAATTTTCAAGTGATTTGGACAATTCTTTAATTGAAAGATATATTTTCCATACAAAAATTAAGGGTTTTTCAACCATATAGTTAATTTTCCAACCAAAGAGATGAATTTTCATTTAACATGAATTTTCATTCCAAAAAATTACTCTCAACAAAATTGTTGAATTTTTTACAAATTAAATGAACTTTTTCCATATTCCCCTGACAGTGAAAGGTCTAATTAAAATAAGCACAATTAATTTTTTCACGATTTTAAACGTAATTGTTTATTATTTTCAAATAATTTTTGTTTAAATCAGAATTCTGAAAAATGTACAAACTTTAAAAACGCCCTCGTCGTTTAAAAACATCCCTTAAGAAGGTTTGCAGTAAAAACGATAAAAAAAATGTAATAAATTTGAAGTCCAACAACGGTACATTTTTTTTGGCTTGGTATCACAATCGATTGTCCCTGCTGGAATTAAAAATATAGAGATCCTATCTTTTTGAATACTTTTGAATCTTTATGATAGAAAGAGTTAGAGAAGATTTGTCCCATTCTACATCTTTTAATCCAAATTCACGTCTATCTTTTTCAAACCCGTCTTTTCTATCTCTTTCTATCCTTTATCTATCCACATCAATCTTTTTCTATCCCCCTGTCAATCTTTATTTCCATCTACCCATTTCAAATTCTTCTTTTTTATCTGATCCTATCCTTTAGCTATTCATCTTCCCACTGGGCACCAAATTTAGCGACGTCTTTACGACATCGTTACGACATATTTACGACAACTTTACGACATCCTATGTCCATGTCGTTAAGGTGTCTTTACGATATCGTAAATGAGTCGTATGATCTGACGATGTCTTTACGACATCGCAAAGACGACGAAACGACATGGACATAGGATGTCGTAAAGTTGTCGTAAAGATGTCGTAACGATGTCGTAAAGACGTCACCAAATCTTGTGCCCACTGGGTTAATATTTTCTATCTCTTTTAATCTAAATTCCTGTCTATCTTTGTCAATACCCTCTTCTATACTTCACCCTACTCTTTTTCTATCCACGTCAATCTTTGCCTATCTCTTTGTCAATCTAAATTTACGTCTATCTTTTTCAATCCTTCAACTTGAACTGGCTTAGTTAAATTTTCAGTTAAAAATTAAATCTTTAACCAAAGAATTGCGATTTTTCAATAAAGTAGTTAATTTATCAACCAAAGAGATGAATTTGCAACTAAAATGAAATATTTCCAACCTAAAAGAACAACTTTTTAACCAAATTGTTGAACTATCTATAAAATGTATTAGCTGGTAGTTCAACCAATAAATATCAATTTTTCATGAAAATAGTCGAATCCTCAACCAAAAAGACGAATTTTTAATTCAACAGTTGAATTTCCAACTAAAAAGGGAATTTTTAAATAAAATTGTTTAATTTTCAAGACAGTTGATTAGTTTTTAACTAAACAGTTGAATATTAAACTAAAAACATGATTTTTTAACTACGTAGGTTAATTTTTTAATAAAAAAGATTAATTTTCAATCGGATACCTGAATTTTTAACTAGAAATGAAAATTTTCTAAACAACAATGGAACAGTTGAATTAAACATTTTTTAAATTATTTTTTAACAAAAAAAAAATCTCAATTAAATAGTTTCATTTTCCATCAGATTCTTGAATTTTCAAGTAAAAAATGTATTTTCAACGAAAAAGGGTACTTGTTAACAAAATTGTTTAATTTTCAATACAGTAGATTAGTTTTTAACTTAAAAGTTGAATCTTCAACCAAAAACATGAATTTTTAACTAAAAAGGTTATTTTTTTAATCTAAAAAGACGAATTTTCAACCAGATAGTTGAATTTTTAACTAGAAATGATAAAATTTTAAACAACAATGAAATAATTGAATAAATTTTTGTTTAAATTATGAAAAAGACGATTATTTAACTAAATAGTTTTATTGTCTATCTCTACCAGATTGTTGAATTTTCAAGCCAAAAAGAATAATTTTCAACAAAAAACATGGTTTTTTAATTAAAAAGATTAATTGTTACTGGAAAAGGCAAATATTCGACAAAATAGTACAATTTTTAACAAATCAGATTAATTTTTGACCAAAAAAATTAATTTTCACCGACAAATGCAAATTTTCAACCAATAGTTGAATTCTCCACTAAAAAAATGGCAGAGTTTACATTTTCATTTAGAAAAAGTTTTTTTTTTACCGAAAAAAAATAATTTACAACAAAATAATTAAATGTTGAAATGCAAATTTATTTGATACAGTTAATTTTTTTAGTTTAAAACTAATGTTAAGAACCAAAGATTAATTTTTTGACGAAAAAGAAGAATTTTTCACAAAACAGTTGACTTTTTAGCCAGAATGAATAACTTTTTAACAAAATTGTTTATTTTTCAACAAAGTAGATTCATTTTTATCTAAATAATTAAATTATCCACCGAAAAAATGAATTTTTAACCAAGAAGATTAATTTTTTACGGAATAAAGACAAATTTTCAACCAAAAGATGAATTTTAAACTAAAATGATAACATTTTCGCTACTAAAAAATAAATTTTCAGTAAAAAATTTTTTAAAAGTGGTTTTTTCAAATAAATACTTAATTTTTCAACTCAAGAGATAATCTTTTAACTCAAATAAAAAATCTTCAATCAAAAGAATAACTTTGTAAGAAAATTGTTTAATTTTCAACCAAGTAGCTTAATTTTCTATTGTAAAAGGTGAATATTCAAACAAATAGTTAAATTAAAAAAAAATTCTATCAGAAATGAATTAGTTACATTTTCTATTGATTAAAGTTAATTTGTTATCAAATTAAAAATTAATTTTTAAAATAATGGTTAAATTTACAACCAAATAGACGAATTTCCAACTAAATTAAAGAAACACCTACTATTAAAAAATAAATTATAATTTATAACAAAAGATTGAAAAAACAGGTTTTACTACTAAATAATTAATTTTTCAACAATATAGATAGACTTTCAACAAAAATAAAGAATCTTCAAGCAAAAAAATCACTTTTTAAAAAAATTGTTTATTTTCAACAAAGATTAATTTTCATCCAAATATGAAATTAAATTTTCCACTAAAAACATGATCTTTCAATCAAGAATCTTAATTTTGTACATAAAAAGGCGTCTTTTCAAACAACTAGTTAAATTTTCAATTGAAATTTTTTTTTAAACAACAATCAATTAGTTACAATTTTTATTTAAAAAATTAAATATTTAACAAAACAAAAACGAATTTTCAACAAAATGGTTACATATTAAACGAAAGAGATGAATTCTCATTTTGTGACAAAAAACAAAATTCATTTGTTGATAAGTAGTGAAGTTTTTAATTTGTTTATAATAATTGTTTATAAAACGAAAATTTATAATTCTTTCATAAAATATCATAAGCGAAGGGTTTTTACAAACTATTTAAAATTGATTCCATTGAAAAAACGAAATCTTTCAGTAGTAAATTAAATAAAATCTGTGTTTTTTAAACAAATTCATTTAAACAATTAACAATTGGTATCAGATATTAAAAAATTATACATATTATTTATCGCATATAATTTTTAAAATTATTTTGGTAAAAGGACAAAGTATTTAAAGGGCAAAATGTTTAAGATATGCATTTGTTTATTCAATTTGTTTCAAAAAATATCATTTACTTTGGAAAACACATGAAATACGAATCATTGTTTTTACGTATAACCAGGATAAAAAATTGAAAAATGAAGTCTCCAAGTATTTTTAATTTTGAAGCAGCACTTTCATTATTCTATAATGATATAAAAAATAATATAAGAATTATATAATAATTAAATAAATATATAAAAATTACACCATTTTTTTTTAAATGTTGTAAAAAAAGGTTGAAAAAATGGGATCCTTTATAATTTTTAGATTTAAATGTCAACTTTGTTTTTAAATGAAAAATTAGGAGACAAAAAATCAGTTCCCACTAGATTCATGTGTTAAGAAAAATGTTGTTGTCCCAATTTCGGAATTCGTATCAGTTTCGAAATATCAGTTTTTGATACAATAACTTTTTTAAATATACATACAATTGTAGTTAAAATTATTTTTTCAAAGTTATTAATATTTCAATTTTAAAAATTGAAAGCTGATTTTAAAAACCCGTAAAATTTTAATCTCAAAATTCTCGTTAAGATAGTTTACAAAATAAAAAATTTTAAATCATTTTTGGGCCTAATTTATGAAAATAAATATAAGTTTTTCTAAACAAAAGAGAAAAGAGGAAGATTTTTTTTTATTTAAAAGAAGTGTTCTATTGGGCATATGAAATACATTTTTATTTTTGTTGATATTTAAAAAAACTTTGAACTTGACAAAAAAATGGTTTACTTGTAACAAATTTAAAAATGTTTAAATTTACAAAATGTTAACCCTTCTGTGGTTGACAAAAGTAATATCCAAATTCCAAAAAATAGAAGAATAATAACAAATCAATGAAAATAGAAAGAAAAGAGAAGAAAATGAATTTTGCGCGCACCCAAAAAAAGAATTCAAAAAATTATTTTGTTTACTCCGCCCTTACGAAGGCGTGACGGAATTAATAATAATAATTAATATTATAATAACTTTGAATAAGAATAACTTTAAATTATGTTTTACAAACCATGAATTAAATATTGGTTAATATAATAAAAACATAATAAATTATTAATTTTCCAGGTCAGCCTGGATCGCATGGACAACCAGGATTATCCGGACCTCCCGGATTTTGCGAATTTTGCAATTATCCGAATGTGCAATATTCTTACAATGAAAAAGGGCCTTAATTTAGGAACATTTTCAATTAGACAATTTTTTATGAATAAAATACTCGTTCTAGACAAAAATAAATATATCCTTCTTTAATCGCCTTATATCCATAAATAACTTTCTTTAAAAAAATTATCTCCTAAAAAAATATAAAATTATAGAATTCTACATTTTCTGTGACGGTAACTCCTCTTCACCATCGTCGATACTGCAGAATTCCTCACAAATTATCGAGAGTCGGTTAGTCATTTAAAATTCCTACCTTACCAACTGCAGTAATGGTACCCACTGATAGAGCGCTCAAGTCATTGATTCCTGTCTTACCCACGAGCGGTATCCTCTCTTGATACACAGCTATCAAACTAGCAAAATCCTAAAAAATCCCGAGCATGCGTATGAATAGACTTGGTTCAATTCCGCGTTCCCCCCACCTGACAGGTGGCGCTCAGCCATTCAGTCTGAAATCAGTGATGGCCGCAGCGGGTCTCAAAATGTGTGATGTGTTCGAATCGTTCGGCAAAGTGCATATTTCCTAAAATTCTCACGAAATAATCTGGACCGTCTCAAATATCAACTGAAGGTAGGCGAATACTTCAGCCCTTAATATTCGATTTTTAAATGAACCGCCTTTTCTCCAGTTGAAAGGGAAAGTCCCGACGCTTTCGAGAAACGTCACTCCAGCGTCGCGCATTACTTTGCCCTGACACTCTGACAGCTCTCGAGATGCATATCACAAAAATAGAATTGCGTAACCGCGTCGCGTGCACACTGACCGCCTAAACGCAGTTGTCTGCGCCTATGGTCTTGTGGTTCTGCAGAAGTCGTATCGAGCCTGCGGCAGTGTCGCGGTGAACCCTCCAAGGGATTCAGTGGGGACGGCACAACTTTTCTCCACGCGTCAAAAATTTGCCGGAGGTATGTGCAGACCGGTAGGGCAGGTTAGGTGAACGTGGGCTGTGTGGGCAGCGATGTCACGATTACTGATAGTGCTGCACACACACATTCCGGGCAACTCGCTCTCGGCTTTCCGAGTCAAAGACAGAAATCATGTATGTCAAATAATCTCGAAGGTGTCTCAAATCAATCAGTTGGTACGTGTGAGGACACCTTGACATCCCGATAAGAAGGCTTGCATTAAAAAGTATTGAAAAATTGTATTCATCCAGTGTTAACGGGAGAAGTATTGAATACTTCTGAATCCCGGTTTTGTCCTTCCGCTTTGAATCTCCACAGCAGTTGAAGTTATCTCTTAAATTGAATCCCTTTCTGTACCTAGCGCTGACAATATTTTTCTGAATACCACAAAGCAACAAAAAAATACAATTTTAATCCCTTTTAATTCAGCAAACTTTGAGCCTAATGAGGATTATAAAACGAAGGATAGAAACGGTATTCTTAGGGATTCGAAATTTGATCTTCTCACTGGGTTAAAGACGTTCTTAGAATATGCCTCGATTCGGGGCTGTCAAAAAAAAAAAAAACTAATCGCTAGATTGACATCAAAGTTCGCTCTTTCTTTCACTCCTTCAATCTAACCTCGTAAAAATTTCTCCCGCCAAAATACTTTTATAGAACAACTTTAGGACTTGTGTACCCATTAACAAATAAAATCAGTAATCATCCTAAAGTTGTTTTATAGACGTATAATAAGTATTAAATTTGAATTCTACTTATATAATTTAAAATGCGCGCGCTAACAGTAACCAATCGGGTTGCCGGCGCGACGCAAGCGCAGTTCAAAAAGTTACTAAAATTGGGACCACTGTGCTAAAGACGTCCTTAAAATGTGCTTCTATGTCATCTGACTTGACATCTTTAAGACACATTCTTTGGATCCTACCCACCCTATAAGAAGGGAGAATAGAGAACATTTAATATTTTCAGATTTAAACGAAAGAGTGAGCATTTAAAAAATTTTTTAATGCGCTAATTTTCCATCGGGAGAAGTGCCCAACGCAAGAATAAGCTTATCTCCGAAGTCAATTCTTTTTTATATTTTCCACTTTTTTAATTCCTCTTAATCTCTCCACAAAATTTGGGAAATTTCTATTTTTTTTGCCATAATGGTGGTTTTATTTTAATTATAATAATTGACATTGTTAAAACAAATTATAGATTTAATAATATAATACATAATAAATTCATTTCATAATGTTGTGTAAGGTAAACAAAATTTATTTATCTTTAAAAAGAATGATAAAGATATTTTTTGACAATATTGCAAATTATTTCATATTATTATTTTATTATTATTATTATTAACATAATTATTTTGAATCGAATTAGTTTTGCGTCTTCAAAGTGATATTATTCTCTTTCTTTTCTTTCTTTTACACTCCTTCATTTTTTAAATCCTCTCAATACGCTTTCTTTACATTTTTCTAAGTCGATTAAAACGAATCTTTTAACCAATATTAATTTTTATTTGTATCAAAAAATGTTTAATTGAAACAAAAAAGATGACTTCAAGAAAATAGTTCACTTTTAAACGAAAGAGGATATTTTTTAACAATATTGTCCAATTTTTTTTACCGAAAACGATGAATTTTCAAGCAGATAGTGGTGTTTTTAAATAGAAATGATACATTTCTAAACAACAATGAAATAGTTAAATTTTGAATTTAAAAATGATTTTTTAACATTGATAAATCTTTGAATCTTTAACAAAACACATTAATTTTTAACCAAGAAGGTTAATTTCCAACAAAAATGCGTATTTTTTAACCAAATTGTTTAATTTGCAATGAAGTAGATTAATTTTCAAACAGTTGAGTTTTTCACCAAAAACAGGATTTTTTTACTAACGAGATTAATGTTTTACCGAAAAAAAAAGAAATTTCCACAAAATAGTTGATTTTTTATCTGATAAAAAATACATTTGTAACTAAATACTTAATTTTTTAGCTAAACAGATAATATTTTAACTAAAGTGAATCTGCAATCAAAAGAATAACTTTTTAACAATATTGTTTAATTTTCAACAAAATAGATTAATTTTCATCCAAATAGTTAAATTTTCAACCTAAAACATGCATTTTTAATCAAGAAGATTAATTTTCTACGAAAAAAGACAATTTTTCAACGAAATAAAAATAATAATTTTGTAACAAAATTGATTAATTTTCAATAACTTAGAATAACTTTCAACCAAAAAGATTCCTCTTTTTTCTTACCGAAAACGACGAATTTTCAACCAGATAGTTAAGTTTTTAACTAGAAGTGATACAATTCTAAAAACAATAAAATAGTTAAATTTTGAATTGAAAAAATGATTTTTTAACAACAACAAAAAACGATTTTTCAACTAAATAATTTCATTTTCTACCAGATTGTTGAATTTTCAGCCCAAAAAATTAATTTTTAATCAAGATGTGTACGTCTAACAAAATTGTTTAATTTTCAATACAGTAGATTAATTTTCAACTACACCGTTGAATCTTTAACCAAAAGCATGAATGAATGGTTTTTTTCTACTCTGGTGCAACTTTCGATGAAAGGAAATTCGCGTATTTATGGGAATTTAGATTCTGAATTTTTCTGAATTCCTCTATTCTTACCGGACAGTGGGCACAAAATCATGAACATCCCAAAAACGACCTTGGTCGTTCCTAGGACGTCCTGGGGCGTTCCTAGGACGTCCTATGCCAACACAATCAACGTTCTTAAGACGTCTAATGTCCTAAAGATTTCGTAAAGACATAGGACGTTTTTGAAACATCTTTCGCACATTAGACATCTTAAGAGCATCCTTAGGATGTCCCAAA
>NC_046657.1:26540362-26581223 GCF_010883055.1 Belonocnema kinseyi | reverse complement strand
CCCATGAATGACCTTGGTCTTTCCTAGGACGTCCTTGGGCGTTCCTAGGACGTCCTATGTCAGCACAACCAACAGTTTTAAGACGTCTAATGTCCTAAAGATGTCTTAAAGAAAAAGGACGTTCTCCGGACACCTTTTGTACTGATATTAGATGTTATAAGAGTTTGCTTTTTATCATAATTATTAAAAATTAGGGCCAGACAAACGTTTTTTAGTGCTTCTCATTTAATTTTCCAAATTTTCAACGCGAAATCCCGTTTCTTGTGAACATAAATTGGATTTGAAAAAAATGTGTAAAACTCTTTTGAGGTTACGCTCACATGGCTTTAAGGCGATGTAATGAGTAGGTCACGTGACCAGGTTCCTTCCTTACCAACAGTTTTATTATTTCCTAACTTATTTTCTCAGCAAGCGCCACATCAAGTTGAAAAATTTGGGATAATAAATAAGTACTAAGAATGGTGGGTATGGTCCTAAATTTTGATAATTATGAAAAAAGTTGTTTTGTTAATAATTTTTTTTTGCTTTTTTCATAGTTTTTATAATTTAAGACAAGGCTCACATTTCTTAGTGCTTATTATTTATTATCTAAAATTTTCAACTCGATCTGGCGCTTCTTGTGAAAATAAGTTAGGGAATAAAAAAACTGTCGGTAAGGTAGGCATCGGGTCACGTGACTCCCTCGTCACATGGTCTTAAAGAAAAAATGAACATTTATGTCAATTATATTCAGTTTCTGCCCCCCCTCCGTGTTTGGAATGCATTATATTATTAACTGCAAAATGTATAAAATTTACAAACAAAAGATTTTGTTGGTAAATATGTATGATAATGCAATTTATATTAATTAAATTATCAAATTTAATGTCTGATGCAGGAATGATTAACATTACCTTACTGACGAGCATGGTGAGTTGGTTATTAGTTTTAATTTATAAATAATTAGCTATTATTATTATTTTTTAAATCATTCAAAAAATTAATTTCAGAATAAAAATAAATATTAGCGACTTGAATACCAAAAAAGTATGTTTTAACAAATTACTTGTTTAACAAACAAATGAACGGCCAAAAGAAAAAATCGGTTAAGGATGAAAATCAAAAAGTTAAAAATATTAGGATTCAAATCTTTTATGATATACTCTAAAAGTTTTGAAATCCGTTGAAATTCTTTCATAAAACCCTGAGATTTGAAATTCTTTAAATTGCCTTGAAATTGATAGCGTCCAATAAATCTGGTCAAATCCCTGGTAATCTTACAAAAACCGAATGAAATCCTATTGAAAATCAGATAAAGCCCTTTAAAACTCCTTGAAATTTTTTGGTATTTTTAAAATAATTTTTTTATTCGTTTAAAATGCCCTAAAAGTATTGAAATTCCACGAAATTGTTGAAATCCATTTAAATTAACCGAAAATTATTTAAAAACCTTGAATCCTTCAAGAATCTTTTGATTTTCTTCAAAATCTTTTTGTATATTATAAAATTGTTTTTTCTTTTTAAATAAAATCTTACAATTTCCATAGGCTGAAAGTGGATGATTTTAATTTTTTTTTAAATTTTAATGCGATTTGAAATTGAGTAAAAAAGTTCAAATGCCACCCTTAAAATTTCCCCAATATTTTCTGAAATCCGTCTAATTGATTGAAATCGATTAAAAATTCCTCCATATCTTTTAAAATACTACAAAAATATGTAAAATCATTTGAAATCCTTTCAATTGATTAAAATCTATTAAAAGCTCATTGGAATCTTCCAAAATACCTAAAATTTCAGAAATGTTTTAAATCCCTTAAATTTATTGAAATTTCTTAACAATTTCTTGAAATCGTTGAAAATGCATTGAAATATTTCAAATCCTTTCAATTTATTTATATCAGTTGAAAATTTCTTGGAATCTTTTTAAAACAGCCTAAAATATTTAAAAAATTTTTAATGTATTGAAACCTGTCTAAAATTCTTTTGAATCTTTTAAAATACCAAAAAACATGTAAAATCAGTTGAAATCCTTTCAATTCATTCAAATCTATTGAAAATTCCTTGAAATTTTTCTAAGCACCTTAAATCTTAGAAATGTTTTAAATCCCTATAATTTATTGAACCCTCTTTAAAATTCCTTGGCATCTTACAAAATGACCAAAAATACTTTCAATCTATTAGAATCTATTAAAAACACCTTGGAATATTTTTAAAACACCCTACAATCTTTTAAAACTACCCTAAAATATTAAAATTTTTCATAAACTGAAATGTCCTTAAATATTTAAAATCTTCTGAAATCCTTTCAAATGATTTAATTCAAAAAAATTTTCGTGGAATCTTTTAAAAATAAAATTAAATTTTTTTCGAAATGCATTTGAATTTCTTAAAGCTTTTTTGAAAATTTCTTGAAATTTTTTAAACTACCTTAAAATATTAAAATTGTTCATAAACTGAAATATCCTTAAATATTAAAAATCCCCTTAAATTTTTTTAAATGAATGAATTCAAAAAAAATTTCGTGGAATCTTTTAAAATTAAAATTAAATTTTTTTCGAAATGCATTTGAATTTCTTAAAGCTTTTTTGAAAATGTCTTGAAATTTTTTAAACTACCCTAAAATATTAAAATTGTCCATAAACTGAAATATCCTTAAATATTAAAAATCCCCTTAAATTTTTTTAAATGAATGAATTCAAAAAAAATTTCGTGGAATCTTTTAAAATTAAAATTAAATTTTTTTCGAAATGCATTTGAATTTCTTAAAGCTTTTTTGAAAATTTCTTGAAATTTTTTAAACTACCTTAAAATATTAAAATTTTTCATAAACTGAAATATCCTTAAATATTAAAAATCCCCTTAAATTTTTTTAAATGAATGAATTAAAAAAAAAATTCGTGGAATCTTTTAAAATTAAAATTAAATTTTTTTCGAAATGCATTTGAATTTCTTAAAGCTTTTTTGAAAATTTCTTGAAATTTTTTAAACTACCCTAAAATATTAAAATTGTTCATAAACTGAAATATCCTTAAATATTAAAAATCCCCTTAAATTTTTTTAAATGAATGAATTCAAAAAAAATTTCGTGGAATCTTTTAAAATATCCTAAAATATTTTTTGCAAATTCCTTGAAATTTTTAAAATCACTCTAAAATATTAAAAAATTTTATAATCTTTTAAATACCCTTAAATATTTAAAATCCTTTCAATCTATTTAAATTTATTAAAAATCTTTTAATCTTTTTAAATTAAAATACACAAAAATATTTAAAGTTCTTTGAAATCCTTCGAATTTGTTGGAATTTATTGGAATATTTTTTAAATACCCTAAATTTTTCAAATATTTTGAAATCCTTTCAATGTATGTAAATCTGATAAAACTCTTTAGATTTTTTAAAAATACTTTAAAATCCTTATAAATCCTTTCAAATAATTAAAATCAAGGAAAATTTCTTGGAATCTTTTAAAACATTCTAAAATATTTCCAATCCTTAGAATTTTTTAAATGTCTTTATATTTCTTAAAGTTTGTTTCAAAATTCCCTGGAATTTTTAAAACTGCCCCAAAAATATTTTAAACTCTTTAAAACCTTTTGAAATATCCTCAAATATTTCAAATCCTTTTATCTGATTGAATTTAAAAAAATGTTCTTTCGAAATTTTAAAAAAACCTAGAATAGTTTAAGTATTTTGAAATCTCTTCAATTTGTTCAAATATTGAAAAACTTTGGAATCTTTTTAAAGGCTGTAAAATATTTCAAATATTTGGAAACCAATTCAATTAATGAAAATATAGAAAAATTGTTGGAATCTTTTAAAATAACCTAAATTTGTTGCAATAGTTTAAAATCCCTTCAATTTATTTAAATATCAAAAATTTCTTGAAATATTTTTAAATACCCTTAAATTTCTTTCATTTTATTTAAATATCAAAAATTTCTTGAAATATTTTAAAACACCCTTAAATTTTTTTCAATTTATTTAAAAATTATGAAATCCCTTAGAATATTTTGAAATGCCATAAAAAATTTCAAATCCTTCGAAATATTTTATAATTTATCAACATTGATGATTTTGAAATTTATAATATCTTATAAGATATCTTTCAAAATTTCTTAAAAAATGATGAAATTTTTGAAGTCGTTAGAAAACTCGCTAAATCGAGAAAATCAGATAAAGCGCTTTAAAATACTTTAAAATATTTGGTATTTAAAAAATTTGATTTTGTTTTAAATGACTTAACAGCTTTGAAATCCTTTTAATATTTTTAAATTTCTTGAAATATTATGAAATCATTTGAAACTCTTTAGAAATTATTTAATAGCCTGAAGTTTTAAATGAACATTCAAATGTTTCTCGATTTAAAAAAATGGTTCTTATTTCTAAATAAAAACTTTCAAATTCAATAGTTTAAAAATGGAATATTTTAATTTGAAACAATATTTAAATGAAATTTTAAATTGAGTGAAAGGGTTCAATTGGAACCTTTATAAATACCCTAAAATTATTTGAAATGCTTGCACTTTATTGAAAACTATTGACTATTAGCGCTTTTTGAAAATTTATTAAAATTTTGAAAAGAACCATAGCCTTAAATATTTCAAATATTTATAAATATTATAAATATTTCAAATACATTTAAATCCTTTCAATTTTTTCTAAATCTTTTTAAAATTCCTTGGAATCTTTTGAAATACATAAAAATATTGAAATTTATTGAAAATTCCTTGGAATATTTCAAAATATTCCAAGGATATTATATTACCAAATATTAAAATATTATAATATTATATAATTGAAATATTTTCCTTTCAATTTATTAAATATCTATTGAAAATGCTTTGGAATCTTTGAAAGTACCATAAAATATTTTAAAAACTTTCAAATTCTTTCAATTTACTCAAGTCTGTTAAAAATGTATTGAAATCTTTTAAAATGCCCTAAAATATTTTAAACCCTTTTGAAACATCATATTAGATAAAGCTTTGTAATTGTAATATTTTCGAAAATGTTAAAATTAATTTAATCAAACGTTCTTCAATTTAAAAATGTCTAATTTAATGTTCTAATATCTTACAAGTGACCGAATGATTTCTAAAAATATTTATTTAATTTCTTCAGAACTTTATAATATTTTAAAAATCGGTTTTTTATAGTAAAACTTTTTTCATTAAGATAATTCAAAGTTGGTGCAAGAATATAAAAAATTCCTTGGTTCGAGGCGAATCGATTGACCTATAATATTAATAAATTTTATTAAAGAGTAAGGAAGTTACAGTCATTTATATTATATTAGAAATCGATTTTTATAGTAAAAATTTTTTGTAATCAAATTTTTTTTCTGAAAAAAGATCTGTTTCTTCGCTGGGGAAACATAGCGAAAGGAGAAGGTATTTTCTAAACAAAAATGTAAATTAATTTTTTTTAAAATTAAATGCTCCATCTAGTCTGTAAAGACGTTAAGAAATTCTGTTATTATCTGATGATAATGCAGATTCCTTGAAAAAATTGACTTGTAACACCTGGCATAGTAATGCGTACATTTCTGAAAAAGGATTTTTTTTCGATCTCTCTAGTAGCTTAATGGGAAAGCATCCGACTGGAAATCATCAGTTTTGTAGTTGAATTTCAAACGTAGCGAAAGCAGAACATCTTTTTTGAACAAAAATTTAATTTAAAACATTTTAAATTCATATCTCCATCTAGCCTGAAAAGACGCTACGAATTTTTGTTATTCTCTGAAGATAATAGAGATTTCTTGAAAATTCTGGCTTGTAACACCTGGCAAAATAATGCATGTATTTCTAAAAAAAGATTTAATAACAAAAACTTTATTTCATAGCTTCATCTAGTCTGTAAAGACGTTATGAAACTCTGTTATTCTCTGATGACAATATAGATTCCTTGAAAATTTTGAAAGAGGATTCTTTTCTCGATCACTCTAGTAGCTTAATGGGTAAGATCTTCTTTCAAAAAAAAAAAAAAAAAAAAAAAAAAATGTAATTAAAAAATGTTTAATTCATAGCTCCATCTAGATTGTAAAGACGTTAGTAAGTTCTATTATTCTCTGATGATAATACAGATTCCGTGAGTAAAAATTTTCTGATTCTCATAATTTAAAGTTGATGCGAAAATATAAAAGATGTGTTTATTCGATACGAATCGATTGACCTACAACAGTAATCCACTTTATTGAAGAATAAGGTAGTTATGCTTATATACAATATTTGAAATACTCTTTTAAAACGGAAAAACTTTTTAGCGACATAAAACTTTTTCGTTTAGAAAATTCCTTTTTTTATTAAATTTTGTTGGTTAAAAATCCATCTTTATCGTGGAGCTCCGTCGTTTTTTATTTTAATTTTAATCATTTTTTTTAAAAAATTCAACCTCTTGGTTGAAAGTCAAATTTTTTCATTGAAAACTTAATATTAACTTAAATTAACTTAGCATAAGCCTGGGAAAGGAATATGACGCGACAAAATTTTTCCCTTGCCGCTTCCAGCTTATAAAATTACAATTTCAAATACATAATTGGATTTCTCTGTTTTTTTTTTCATTGTATTTTAAAAATTGTTTATATTTTTTTATAATTTTGGATTCTGTATGAAATTCCTTGGAATTTTTAAAAATACCCTAAAATATTTAAAATCCTTCAAATTTATTAAAATATATTAAAAATTCCTCGGTGTCCTTTTAAATAATCTAAAATATTTCGAAATATTTGAAATCCTTTCAATTTCATTTAATACGTTGAAGTCCCTTGGAATATTTTATAATACACAAAAATATTTGAAATCCTTGGAAATACTTTGAATTATTTGAAATATATTAAAAATTCTTTGGAATATTTTAACCATTAAATATTTAAAATCCTTTATATTGGTTGATGTTTATTAGAAATTCCTCGGAATTTTCTTAAACAATCTAAATTATTTGAAATCCTTTCTATTTATTGAAATATATTAAAAATTACTGGGAATCTTTTGGAATACCCTATAATATTGTGAATCCTGAAATTCCTTGCTACTTATTGAAATATCTTCAAAATTCCTTGGAATCTTTGAAAATACCCTAAAATATTTTAAAGCTGTTAAAATGCTTTCGATTTATTCAAATCTGTATAAAATACCTTGGAATTTTTTAAAATACCCAAATATATGTAAAACCTTTTAAAATTCTTACAATTTATTTAAATATATTAAAGATTCCTTGGAATCTTTGAAGAACCCCGCAAATATTTCGAATCCTTTAAAATCCTTTCAATTTATTGAAATATATTAAAAATTACTGGGATTATTTGAAATACCCTAAAATATTGTAAATCCTTAAAATCCTTGCAATTTATTGAAATATGTTAAAAATTCCTGAAATTTTGGTAGAATACCCTAAAATATTTTAAATGTGTTAAAATGCTTTAAATTTATTGGAATATATTTAAAATAATGGGAATCTTTTTAAATACCCTATAATATTGTAAATTCTTACAATCCTTTCTACTTATTAAAATATGTTTAAAATTCTTAGGAATCTTTGAAAATGCCCTAAAATATTTTAAATCTGTTAAAATGTTTTCAATTTATTGAAATTTAATTAAAATCCTGTGAAATCCTTTCGATTTATTCAAATCTGTATAAAATTCCTTGGAATTTTTTTAAATACCCAAATATATTTAAAACCTTTTGAAATTCTTGCAGTTTATTGAAATATATTAAAAATTCTTTGGAATATTTGAAAAACCACGAAAATATTTCAAATCATTTGAAATCCTTTAAATTTATTGATATCTAATGAAAATTCCGTGGAATATTACGAAATCATTTGAAACTCCTTAGAAATTATTTAATAACCTGAAGTTTTAAATGAACATTCAAATGTTTCTCGATTTAAAAAAATGATTCTTATTTCTAAATAAAAACTTTCAAATTCAACAGTTTAAAAATGGAATATTTTAATTTGAAACAATATTTAAATGAAATTTTAAATTGAGTAAAAGGGTTCAATTGGAACCTTTAGAAATAGCCTAAAATTATTTGGAATCCCTGGACTTTATTGAAAACTATTGACTATTAGCTCCTTTTGAAAATTTATTGAAATTTTGAAAACAACCATAGCCTTAAATATTGAAATTTATTGAAAATTCCTTGGAATCTTTTAAAATATTCAAAAATAATAAAAATCCTTTCAATTTTTAAAAATCTATTTTCAATTCTTTGGAATCTTCCAAAATACCCAAGAATAGTTGAAATAATTTGAAATATTTTCCTTTCAATTTATTGAAAATCTACTGAAAATTCTTTGGTATCTTTGAAAGTACCCTAAAATATTTCAAAAACTGTCAAATTCTTTCAATTTACTCAAGTCTGTTAAAGGTGTATTGAAATCTTTTAAAATGCCCTAAAATATTTTAAACCCTTTTGAAACTTCATATTAGATAAAGCTTTATAATGGTAATATTTTTGAAAATTTTAAAATTAATTTAATCAAACGTTCTTCAATTGAAAAATGTCTAATATAATTTTCTAATATCTTGGAAGAGACCGAATGATTTCTAAAAATTTTTAGTTTCTTCAGAACTTTATAATATTTTAAAAATCGGTTTTTTATAGTAAAACTCGTTTCATTAAGATAATTCAAAGTTGATGCAAGAACATAAAAGATTCCTTGGTTCGAGGCGAATCGATTAACCTATAATATTAATAAATTTTATTAAAGAGTAAGGAAGTTATAGTCATTTATATTATATTAGAAATCGATTTCTTTAAAACTAATAGGTCCATCTAGTCTGTAAAGACGTTAAGAAATTCTGTTACTTTCTGATGATAATACAGATTCCTTGAAAAAATTGACTTGTAACACCGGGCATAGTAATGCGTACATTGGAATTTTTTTAAATACCCAAATATATTTAAAACCTTTTAAAATTCTTGCAGTTTATTGAAATTTATTAAAAATTCCTTGGAATCTTTGAAAAACCACGAAAATATTTCAAATCATTTGAAATCCTTTTAATTTATTGATATTTAATGAAAAATCCGTGGAATCTTTTTAAATGCCCTAAAATATATCGTATCCTTTGAAATCCTTTCGAATTATTGAAAGCTGTGTAAAATTCCTTGGAATTTTGTTAAATACCCAAATATAATTAAAATCCTTTCAATTTATTGAAAATCTTTTTAGAATTCTTTAGAATCCTTAAAATATCATAAAATATTTCCAATTCCTTGAAATCCTTTCAATTTATTTGAATCTATTGAAAATTCCTTGGAATATTTTGAAACACTCAAAAAAAATTTTTAATCCTTTCAACTTATTGAAATATATTAAGAATTATTAGGAATCTTTTGAAATACCCTAAAACATTGAAAATCTTTAAAACCCTTGAAATTTAATTAAATATGTTTAAAATTCCTGGGAATATTTGCGAATACCCTAAAATATTTAAAATCTTTGAAAGTGCTTTTAATTTATTGAAATTTAAAAAACCTTGGGATATTTTTAAATGCCCCAAAATAAGTAAAATCCTTTTAAATCCTTTTAATTTATTACAATCTTTTGAAAATTTATTGAAATATTTTGAAATTTCAAATTCTTTGAAATCTTTTCAATTTATTGAAATATATTTAATAATACTGGGAATGTTTTGAAATACCCTAAAATATTGTAAATCGTGAAAACCCTTGCAACTGATTGAAATATGTTTAATATTCTATGGAATCTTTGAGAATACCCTAAAATATTTCAGATCCTTTGAAATACTTGCAATTGATTAAAATCTATTGAAAATTCCTTGGAATCTTTCGAAGTACACAAAAAAATGTTTAAAATCCTTGGAAATCCTTTCAATTGATTGAAAATCTTTTAATAATTCTTTAAAATCCTTAAAATATCCTAAAATATTTCCAATCCTTCGAAATCCTTTCAATTTATTGGAATCTTTTGAAAATTCGCTGGAATATTTATAAACATTCAAAAAATATTAAAAATCCGTTTAATTTATTGAAATATTTTTTTTAATTCCTCGTAATCATATCCTTTGAAACCATTTCGAATTATTGAAATCTGTGTAAAATTCCATTGGAATTTTTTTAAATACCCAAATATATTTAAAATCCTTGCAATTTATTAAAATATATTTAAAATTCCTTGGAATCTTTGACAAAAAAAACCCTAAAATATTTCCAATCCTTTCAAATCCTTTCAATTTATTTGAATCTATTGAAAATTCCTTGGAATATTTATGAACTTTCAAAAAATATTTAAAATCCTTTCAATTTATTAAAATATATTAAAAATTACTGGAAATCTTTTGAAATACCCTAAAATATTGTAAATTGTGAAAACCCATGCAATTGATTGAAATATGTTTAAAATTCTATGGAATCTTTGAGAATACCCTAAAATATTTAAAATCCTTTGAAATCCTTTTAATTTAATAAAATCGCTTGGAAATTCCTTGGGACCTTTTGAAATACGCAAAAAAGTATTTAAAATCCTTTGGAATTCTTTCACTTTATTGAAAATCTTTTGAAAATTATTTAGAATCCTTCAAATATTATAAAATATTTTAAATCCTTTGAAATGCTTTCAATTTATTAAAATCTATTGACAATTCTTTGAAATATTTTCAAATACCCAAACAAATATTGAAAATTCTTTCAAATCTTTTAAAATACCGAAAAATATCTGAAATCCTTTGAAATCCTTTCAATTTATTAAAATATATTGTAAATTTCTTGGAATATTTTAAAATACGCAAAAACATATTTAAAATCCTTTAAAAGCCTTTCAATTTATTGAAAATTCCTTGAAATCTTTGAAAACCCCCTTAAATATTTTAAATCCTTGGAAACCCTTTCAGTTTATTAAAATCTATTGAAAATTCCTTAAAATGTTTTGAAATTCCCAAAAAATATTGAAAATTCTTTCAAATCCTGTCTTTTTGGTTAAAAATACAACTGTTTGATTGGGAATTCATATTTTTTTGGTAGTGAATTTAATTAAAGTGAAGTCTCGCCTATTTCAATAGTCACGAAAAGTACTTCTTCTATAATTTCAAGGTTGTAGGAGCCCCCACCTCTACCGTGACTCATCAGGTTATTTTTATCAAGTGACGTTCATTGGCTGCCCCGCTCTTGAGTTGGTGTGCGCGCTTTAAGAAATTTTTTAAAACTACGCATGAACCGAAAAGCGCGGTTCAATTTGAAATCAATACCTACTATCAGTAATAATACAGATGAATATTTAAAACAAATTTTCACTTTCAAAAAATTCATTAAATTGTTTTCAAGCAGTAGCTTACTTCTTTAAGTAATTTAATTTGAATTTAAAGTATAAAATTCTTTCTTTTGCGTTGAGCTTACCTATTTTTAATTTAAAATAAAAAATCTTTTTGGGTTGGAATATAAACTATTAGGCTTAACAAATCGGTTCCTTTAATGCAGAAAAATATTTTTCTGAGTATACATTGTTCGTTGAGAATTCAAAATTATTTCTTTGGTTGAAATCAAATTTCAATCAAATTTGACTCATTCACTGTAGAAAAAGCCACTCTAAAAATTAATGAAAATAATTTCGCTGATTTTTTAGTCAAATATAATGACCTTAAATTTGGTTTTCTAATTCAGTTAAAGAAACTTAAATAAAGATTACATAAATTATAATTAAATTACCAGCTACTGATTCATTTAGTAATAATTACTAATCTTGAGATAAATTTCACTAACTTAAGCGTCACTGAAATTTAAATAACTTTTCTACTGAAAAATCAGTGAAATTTATTAAAATAAGTATGTTAAAAATCGACTGAAGAATCAGTATTTTTTCTAAATATGAATCAGTGAAATTACAACAAAAGTTTTATTGGTTTTTAATAAAAATGACATTATACTCTATTTTCAAATTTTTTATCTAAAGAATATTTTCTTGCTCCTACTAACCGTGGCCGCAAGTGTAATTGGAACAAGTCAGAACAAAGAAGAAATGTGAGACGAAATATTAAATTTCGCAAATATTGAGACACATTTTTCTTGGATAAAAATAAACATATTTTCTTTTCCAGTTTTACATTATTCTACATCATTACATCCATTATAATAATTTATATTAAAAAATTGAGTTAAATTCAAAAATTTTTTTACTTCACTCCAAAATAGATATTTTTTTATTATTATAAAGCAGACTATTTTAGACAAGAGGATTTCGAAAACAACAAAATTTTCAAATATTATGAAATATATATTTTTCTAAATTTTTTACTTGAAAGTTTAATTTAAAACTAAGAAAGGTCAGCTAAAAAAAAAGTAGTTGAATTTTCATTTATGAGAATTCAGTTTTAATAAAAAAAGGATTTTCTACAAAATAGTTGATTTTTTTATCCAATTTTTTAACTACTAAGCCAGAAAAAGATTTTTCTACAAAGCAGTTGAATTTTCCACCCTATAATATTAATTTCAGCAAAATAGTTAAATTTTCAGTTAGAAAAATAATGTTTACAAAAAAGAAACGAATTTTGTACTATAAAATTAGGAATTTTTTATTTTAAAACAAAAAATGTAATAGTTCAAATTACAAAAAAATTCTATTTTAGATAAAAAAATAGTTGGATTTAACAAAAAAAAAAACGGATTTCTAACAAAATATTTATTTTTTACCAAACAATTGAATTTTAAAGAAAAAAATGTTTTTTCCGAAAAAGACGAACTTTCAACAAAATTCATAAATTTGTAACCAAATAGTTAGATTTTCTCCTAAACTGTTGAATTTTTGGGCCGAAGATATGAATTTTCCATACAAAAGTTGAATTTTTAACCCCAGAATATGAATTCTCAAGAAAAATGTTCATATTTAAGCAATCAGCTGAATTTTCCACAAAATAGGTCAATTTTCACTTTAACAAATTAATTTTTAAAAACAAAACAAAAATAAATTTTTAAGTAACATTTTGAATCTTAAAAAAATATTTAAGGAAGTATTTCAACTTTCAACGAAGGATTAAACTAACAAAAATGAATTTCCAACAAATTATTTGAATTTTCAGCTAAACAGTTGCATTTTAACAAAAAAAATTATTTTCTTCCCGGAAGATAAATTTTTAAGAAAAAATTGAGTAATCAATTTTTAATTGTAATTTATTGTAAATTCATTTAAAAGTAAATATGGGTCACTGGCTAATAGTAGACCATATTGAAAAAAAGAAAATTAAAAAAAATATATTCAAACCGCCTAAAATAGTTTTCTAAAATTTTGGAAATTAATAGTTGAATTTTATAAAAATGAATTAGTTGAATGTTCATTAAAAAAATTTATTTTCAATACAAAAGTGTTGTTTACATAACAGTTTGATTTTTGTATGAAACATTTGAATTTTCTAACAATGAATATACATTTTCAGTAAAATAATTAAATTTTCAGTAAAAAAAAAACTTTTACCAAAAAAAGAAAGATTTTTCAAATAAAATTATGAAACTTCAATAAAAAATTACCTTTTAAGAAAGTAGTTCAACTTTTAACCAAGGATTCAGGAAAAAAAATTTCTTACAAGATATTTAAATCATTAACTAAAATAGATTAATTTGTTTAACTAAACAGTTGCATTCTAACAAAAAAATTTCTTTTCCAAAAAGACGAATTATCAACAAAAAATTGAGTGATAGATTTTTTATTAATTTTAAAAAAAAATTTATTATAAAGTAGATACGGAAATTGCTAAAAAGTAGGCTATTTTAGACAAAGGGATTTTAAAAAACAAAAAAATGTTTAAACCGTCTAAAATAGTTAAAAAAATTAATATAAAATTAAATTACGATAAATAATTATTTGTTTATTATTATTATTTATTTTTAAATGTTTCAAGTATTTACACATTTGAAAATTTTGTTATTTTTTTGCACAAGTTGAATATTAAACCATAAATGTTAAATTTCCAACGAAAAATGTAATGCAGAGAATTGATGTTATATTCTCGACCAGGTTCCAATGTTAAAATTTGTCGATTGAACTAGTTAAATAATTTTTGGAAAAACGAGAAAAAATCTGCCTCGGCCCGGATTTGAACCGGGAACGCCACGATTTACGAGTGGAGCATTTAATTAAACACGCCACCGGGACCACAAAAAATCGGTTCTAGATTTTCCCATTTCGCAGGATGACGCAAATCAAAATTTTAATAACCTGTAACAATTTTTTTGATTAATTTTAATTAAAATAAATCCCGAATCTTATTATAATTTAAAGAATTCAACTGAAAAAACAAGTTTTTAACGAAAGAGTTAAATTTTCCACCATAAAGGATTTTTCAGTCAAGAAAAAAAATTTCAAAAAAATATACTGTTTCCAATTTTTTTTTTTTAATCAGTTCGAGTATTTTTTTATTCCATATGAAAAATTTTCGCTCATTAAGAGATACTATATGAGCCTACGTATATTTTAGAATAGCTAAGAAGACTTTATTCTCAGTAGCCCTCGCAGTAGCCTTAGGCTGATGAGTTCTCTAGGCTTTATTACAATACACAAGAAAAAAAACAAAGAATAAAGGAAGAATAGAAAAGACAAAGCAGCTTTGCAGAAAAGTGTGTCACAAAAAATTTTACATGCGGAAAAATAACTAATTCTTAGGCAGCGTCAATAATAGACACGTTCAGTGAAAAGACAGATGCCCTAGCTAGCCGGCCTATCATGTGCGGTCCGCACGAGCTGCTGACAGCCTGTGCGGACCGCGTGACCACGTAGTGGCTAAAAATAATATTAAATTAAATGATACATAAATTCAAATTAAATGTAAATGAAAATAATAATAAATATTAATAATAATCAAAACAATACTAAAAAGGCAAATCCTGGAAAAAATGCCCTGGTAATTGTAGATTTTTTCCAGGTTACATTTTCAAACAAAGTGGTGAATTTTCAACTGAACTTGTTGAAGAGTTATTTTTTAAGTAATAAAAATTTTATTTTCAACCAAAAAGATGAATTTTCAACTAAAATGATGGAAAATTCCATTTTCAGTAAGAAAAAATTAATTTTCAAACAAAATAAAAAAATTTCAAAAAATAGTTACAATTTTAAGCAAAGTGATAAATTTTCAACTAAAATGTTGAATCAACTCGAATAGTTGCATTTTAAACCCAAAATGAATTTCAATCTCAAAACACTTCTTTCCACCAAAAAGGACGAATTTGAGCAATTTTAAATTCATTTTGAAATTTAAATTTTCAAAATGTTATTTTAAAATATTTTTTTTTTATTTAAAGAGATTTCGATATTTAAACAAAATGGAAATATTCGAACATTTTAAATCAAAAATGTTGAAATTTCTAAAGAATTTTGACAAATTTCAAGAGAATATAAAAATGTTCTTAAAATCCCTGGAAATTTCTTTATTTTTTCATTTTATTAAAATGATGAAGAATTAATATTTAAAAAGATTTGAAAATATTTCTGGGAATTTCCAAAATTGTAAAAAAACAATTCCAAATTGTTTTTTTACAATTTTGGAAATTCCCAGAAATATTTTCAAATCTTTTGTTGAATATTGAATCAACTCGAATAGTTGCATTTTAAACCCAAAATGAATTTCAATCTCAAAACACTTCTTTCCACCAAAAAGGACGAATTTGAGCAATTTTAAATTCATTTTGAAATTTAAATTTTCAAAATGTTATTTTAAAATATTTTTTTTTATTTAAAGAGATTTCGATATTTAAACAAAATGGAAATATTCGAACATTGTAAATCAAAAATGTTGAAATTTCTAAAGAATTTTGACAAATTTCAAGAGAATATAAAAATGTTCTTAAAATCGCTGGAAATTTCTTTATTTTTTCATTTTATTAAAATGATTAAAAATTAATATTTAAAAAGATTTGAAAATATTTCTGGGAATTTCCAAAATTGTAAAAAAACAATTTGGAAGATTTTAAGATTTTTTTTCATTTTGACGAATTTTTTCAAAATTTTTGAAAAAATTCAATTCATTTACAATTTTTTTTAAATTGTGCAATTTGAAAAAAATACATATCATCTTAAAAAACGAAGATCAAAAATAAATTAAACTTTTTTCGAATATGGTTTTTCAAAAATTGTTTTTGAGGTTAGGAAGAAAGCAAGAGTTTATTTCAGAATTCCGACTTAGGATTCGGATTCAGCGACTGATTTATTTTATTTTGTTTCTATTAAATATTATTGATTACAAAATGTTATTCTGAAAATGAAAGAATCAATAATTTTATTATTAAATTTCATTATTATATTAATAATGTAAATAATTTTTTTTATTCCACATTTTTTTATTGTATTATTTAACAATTATTAAATTCTATAATGGATGATGTTGATGTCATAATATGAAGATGCTCAATTTATTATTTAACAGTGCAGAACACGCGCTGGACTATAAACCTTGTTACGTATTATGTAATAGGATTTATTGACCCCTGAAAGTAAAAGAGTCTCTAATCTATATAAAGAAAGGTAACTATAAAAAATAATCGAATTCAGTCCAATTATTTTTATATTCTGATTGATTTTTATTTTTCTACGTGAACAAATTTTTAATTAAAATTTTGAGTTTTTAACAAAAAAATAAAATACGTTAACAAAACAGTTGAATTAACAAAATAGATGAGTTTTATACAACATAAATTTTTAACAAAATAGTTTAATTTTTCACCAATAGCTGTATTTTTAACCAAAAAGGATGATTTTTGAATCAAGAATATTAATTTTCTACCAAAAAATGAATTTTTTATAAAAATAAATACATTTTTGACAAAATAGTTTAATTTTAAACTGATGAAAAAAGTTTTTAACTAAAAATGGAACAGTAAAATTTTCAGTTTGAAAAATTACTTTTTAACAAAAAAAAAAAATTTGTTACCAGTTTGATTCAACGAAAGAAGACGAATTCAAAAAAAAACACAGTTGAATCATAAACCTACAAAGATGAGTTTTGAACCAAGAAAACTAATTTTCTACCAAAATAATTTTTTTTTAATACATAGATTTTCAAACAAATAGTTGACTGTTCAACTAAGGAAAAGAAAAATTAAACCAAAAAATGGAATAGTCACATTTTCAGTTAAAAAATTAATTTTCAAGAAAAAAAAGAAATATTTTTTATAATATTTAATTTTTAACAAAACATTTTAATTTTGAACCTACAATGATGAGTTTTGAAAGAAGATAATTAATTTTCTACCAGAAGATGAATTTTTCATAAAAATACATAAAATTGTAACAAACTAGTTGAATTTTTAACTGACTAAAAAAAGTGTTTACCTAAAAATGGAATAGTACAATATTTAGTTCGAAAAATTACTTTTTAACAAAAATAAGAAATATTTTTTATAATATATAATTTTGAACAAAAAAGTTAAATTTTTAACCTAAAAAGATGAATTTGTAACTAAGAAGATTTATTTTCTACCACAAAGGATGAATTTTTTACTAAAGAAGATACATTTTCAACTGAAAATAGAATCATCAGATTTCAAGTTTAAAAATTAATAAAAAATAATAATTTCTAAGAAGCTAAATTCAACTAAAAAGACGAATTTTAAATAAAATACCTAAATGTTTTATTAAAGAGATTAATTTTCAACCTATAAAGGATACATTTTCAAGAAATAATTAAATTTTCAAACAATAAATTTTCTTTTAACTAAAAGCAAACGAATGTTTAACAAAATAATTACATTTTCAGCCAAAAAAAACCTGAAAAAATGTGAATAGTTCAACTTTTTCACAAGTAGTTGAATTTTCAATTAAATAGTATTGTTTATACCAAAAAGGATAATTTTTAACAAAAAAAATTATGTTCAAAACAAAAAAAAACACGAATTTTCAACAAAATACATGAATTTTCAACCGAAAAGATGAATTTTCAGCAACAAAAAAAATGAATTTTCAACAAAATAATAAAATTTTGAAGTACAAGCGATTAAAGAAAGTTTAAAACATTAATTGTCAACAACAAAAATATTTTCAACTAGCTGAATTTCACTAAAATGATGAATTTAAAAAAAAAAGTTGAATCCGCAAACATAAATAAATTATAAATTTTTAAGCAAAAATGAAATAATTAAATTTTCAGATGATAAATTTAATTTTTAATCAAAATGAAACTAATTTACAAACAAAATAGTTATATTCTTAACCAAAATAAGTAAATCTTAATAGAATGTGAATTTTTTGACAAAGGAGATCAACTTTTTACCTAATATTTGAATTTTTAACTAAATAGTTCAACCTAGAAGTTAACTTTTTAAACCAAACCGTTTTATTTACTATTAAATCGTGGAATTTTTAAGTCAAAAGAGGAATTATATAAAAAAATTCAATTTTTAATAAAAAAATACATCTCCAACCAAATAATCGAATTTTTAATTAAAAAGATGAATTCTGAATATAAAATATAAAGAAAATAGTTTAATTTGTCTAAAAATGATGAATTTAAAAAAAAAGTTGAATCCTTAATTAATCCTTAATTTTTTTAAGTGAATTTTTTTTTTTTTTAAGTGAATTTTTTACAAAAAAGTTTTATTTTCAACCAATTACTGAAATTTTAAACTGTCTTTAAATCTAAAACTAAAACTATTTTTAATGAACAAGTTTTATTTTTAATGCCATATTTTCTATTTTATCCTATCAGTTATCTATCTACATCAATAATTTTCTATCATTGAATAGTAGTTCAAAATATTAAAGAAATTAATTAAAAAATAAAATGAATTTTCAACCAAGTAGTTAAATTTTAAAGTACAAACGAATAAAAAAATTAATTTAAAAAAATGAATTTGCAACCATAATAGTTTAACTTTCAACCAACTACTTGAATTTTTATTAAAAAAAAATGATTTATTAAACAAAAAAGTCGTATTTGCAATATTTGAACATTATATTTATATTTTTAACTATTTATATTTATTTATATTATATTTTTATTCATTATTGATTTAAGTTTTACATTTTATCCTATTTATCTATTCGCATCAATAATTTTCTGTAATTGAATAGAAGTACAAAAGATTTTCAAAAAATTAATTTTTAACAAAATTGTTAAATTTTCAACTAAAATAGTTCAACTTTAAACCAGTTACTCGAATTTTTAACAGAAAAAGATTGTTTCTTGAATAAAATATTTGCATTTTCAATACCGTACTTTTTTAAATTTATTCATTAAAGAAATTAATTTAAAAAAAAAGAATTTTTAACCATTTAATGGCATTTTTAACTAAAAAATAGAAATAAAAAAACAAAAAGTTTCATTCTTAATACCGACTTTTCTATTGATCCTATTATTTATCTATTTACAAAAATAATTTTTTATAGCTGAAAAGAAGTAAAAGAGAATGAGGAAAAAAAAGTTTAAATATGAATTTTTTAGAAAAAAGATTAATTTTTAATCAATTACTGGAATTTTTAACTAAAAAAGATTATTTTCCAAACAAAATAGTTCCATTTTCAATACCGTCTTTTCTATTTTATCTTATTTTTTATCTATTCACATCAATAAATTTCTAAAGTTGAATAGAAGTACAAAAAATTGAAAATATTAATTAAAAAAAAAAATATATTTATTTCCAACAAAATATTAAAATTTACAACAAAAACAGTTTAACTTCAAACCAATAATGTGAATTTTTAACTAAAAAAGATTATTTTTTAACAAAATATTTTCGTTTTTCAATACTATATTTTATCCTATCAGTTATCTATCCACATCAATAATTTTCTATAGTCGAATAGAAGTAAAAAAGATTAAAGAATTTAATTTAAAATTAAAAAATAAATGATTTTTTTTAACAAAATAGTTTAACTTTCAACTAATTACTTACATTTTTATCTAAAAAAATTATTTTTCCAACAAAATAGTTTTATTTCCAATACCGTCTTTTCTGTTTTATCCTGTCCTTTATATATTCATATCAATAATTTTCTATAGTTGAATAGAAGTACAAAAGATTAAACAAATTAATTCTAAAAAAAAAATTTTCCTCATAATAGTTAAATTTGCAACCAAAATAGTTTAACTTTCAACCAATTATTTAAATTTTTTAACAAAAGACTATAGAAATTAATCACAAGAGAAAGAAAAAGGAATACAAAGTTATTGAAATTGAGGATAAAAAAAGATAGCGTTTTTGGGATGGAAAGTGACCCACTGAAAAATAAATGTGATTTTAATTTTTTAATGGGATTTTCAAGCTTATTAGGTTTTTCTTAACTACATAACAGGGCCATCTTAGTTGCCAAATTAAGCACGGACACGAACCCTCTAATGCCGGTAAATGTCGGTAACAGGAATTTGCAAAAAAAAAATATTAAAAATGGATATTTTCAATTTTAAAGCTACAATCTAAAAGATTTGTAGATTGTCATTAAAATTATTATAATTCGATCGTGGCGGTTTTACAATGCCAAATAACCGCAACAAAAATTAATTACTGAATGATTAAATTTCAGCAAATTAAGTTACGAGTTTCGTCGAGAGTAATTTAATTTATAATTAAACAAGCGCACGTGCAATGGTATTAATAGCATTTATTCCAGACTCACTAAAACTGGAACTCTCTGAGAGTTCAAAACTGTAATCTGGGTTACGAAGCTTCATAAAAAAAAAGAAAAAAATTACTACCAATTATAAAATAAATTTATTTGTGTTCATATTAAAAATTAATTTAATTAATATTGTCACAGAAATGAGAACGCAAAATAAGCAGAATCTAAAAATAATTAAATTTCGATAAATTAAAACTTCTGCTAAATTTTACATTACAAAAGTACATAAGTAATTTTTTCTCTCTTTTAAAAAAAACTCTTTAAGATCACCAGTAAAGTTGTCATATCAAAATTCAAAACTACAAACTCAAAAAACGTACAAGACTAAAAAATAATCAAAAATTAGGCTCAATTTCAATTTAAAAATTTTTTTAATTTTCTTTAAAAAACTATAATGTGGAATATTTTCAGGGTGGCCGCTGGACCGGGAATTTATTTTTTGACCGGGAATTTTACAAATTTTTAGAAGAAAAATCTGTTCAAGTTTGATTTCAACAGTTTTTTAAATAATTAGTTGAATTTTTATCTTTTTTAATTATGCTATTATTTATTTTGCAATGCGTAATTAAACAATCATTTAATTTAACAAATTTTCATTTCAGATTCTTATTTTTAAGCTTACATGTTTAATTTAAACAATTTTAAAATTATGTCTTGAAGACTTGAACAATTAAAAAATAAGAGACCTTGAAGTTGAGAATTATTGATAAAAACAAAACATTTTAAATTTAATAAATAAGTTTACAATTTTTAATGGATCTGTATCTTAATTATTAAAGAGTGAACAAAAAACGATTTAATACAACGATTTTAAATCAGTTCAAAATTTAAGAATTTTCAGATTTTACCGTTAAAAATTAAACGACTTCAATTTGAAAGCCTTCATTGTTGAATTTTGATGTATAATTTACAAATGAAAATTTGTAGAAAAAATTTAAGTAATTTCACAAGATATTTAGTAGTTTTGAAAAGATAAAAAATTATCATGCAAATTTTAAAAAGTTTCCTTAAAATCTTCTAGAATCTTTTTGGACAATTCGTAAATCTTTTAAAACCTTTTTAAGTATTCTTTAAAAATAATTTTTTAAAATGAAAAAATATTTTTAACTTTCCTAGGAATCTCAAGAAAATATTTTTATTCTTTTGAAGCCTTTCAAAATTCTTGAAAAGCTTCTCAATTTTTATTTGAAATCTGCAAAAATCTACATTTTGTTTTAAATTAGTTTATCATTTCGAGTTTTAAATTAATTAAAAATATTTTCAGAACTTCGAAGTATCTCTTAAAATTTCTCAAATTTCGTCTATAAATAATAAATGTTCAATTGTAATTTATATATCAAATTTTTAAGGAAAGTTTCTCAAATTTGCAAGATTTCCTCAAAATTGAATTATTTTTGACAGATATTTAGAAGTTCTGAACAAATTTCAAAAGTAATTTTAAATTTGAACAAATTTAAAACAACTTCTAGATTTTTGAAAGATTTTGGAATGAAATTTGGAAGCTTTTCAAACATTTTGAAACTAATTAAAATTATTTAATTTCTAATTTAAGAAGTGTTTAGTTAAACAAATTCAGGTTTTCAATTTTTAATGTTCGAAACAATAAACATTTTAATTGTTATTTGTACATAAAAATTTTCTAAAATTTGCAGGATTTCCTAAAAAATGAATTAATTTTGACAGATATTTAGAAGTTCTGAAGATATTTCAAAAATAATTTTAAATTTGAACCAATTTAGAACAACTTCTAGATTTTTCAAGAATTAGAAATAAAGTTTTGAAGTTTTACCATGATTTTTAAACTAATTAAAATGAAAATTTTAATTATGACATTATTCAGTTTACAATGCGTAATTCGAAAATCTTCTACAGTAAAAATTTTCAATTTTTATTTTTAATTTAAAGAATTTTAAAATGCAGTTTTGAAGACTTAAATAAATAACAATTAAAAGCGTTTGAAGTTGCAAAGTTTTGATATAAACCGTTTTTATTTTGTTAACTGTAAATATAAATAAATTATCTTTTAAAGTGGACAATAATTAAATTGTTAAAACGATTCTAAACCCGTTAAAAATTAAACTGCTTCAATTTGAAAGTCTGAGTCGTTAAAAAATGCAAACCTCCGATTGAAACTTCATAAACTATTTTGAACTTAAAAATAACTTCATAATAATTTATTTGTAATTAAAGGTTTGAACTAAATTTAAAATATTGTTTCAGTCTAAAATATTTCATTTTTAATCCATTCTATTTCAAATTTAACGTTACAATTTTGATTATTTTTCAAAAAAAAAGTTTAATTTGCAAGTGAAATTGTTACATTTTGATGTTTAAAAGCATTTGAACACTTATTACTTGCAGACAAAATTTGAGTAATTTCAAGAGGCATTTCGAAGCTTTTGAAAGGATTGAAAATTAATTTTCAAATGAAGTTCAGTTTTTTTTAATGTAGACTTTTGCAGAATTCAAAAAAAAATTTAGAAACTTTATAAGAATTTTGAAAGGCTTTAAAGGAAAAATAATTTCCAAACAGATTTTGAATGATTTCCAAAATTGTTAAAAAAGAATCTGGAAGATTTCAAATTTTGTTTAATTGCAGGAGTTTTTAAAAATTGTAGGAAATTTTTATTAATTTCAAAAGCTTTTTACATGTTCTAAAAAAATTCAAAAATAATTTTATTATTGAATAAAGTTAAAAAATCTTCTAGATTTCTCAAGATTTTGAAATAAAATTTTGAAGATTTTCAAGGATGTGTAAAATACTTCATGAAACTAATTTACCCTCTAATTTTAGAAGTGTTTAGATTAAAAAAATTTAATTAAAAATTTTTTAACGTTTCTAGCTTAAAATTGTTCAAAATAATATGATAGTGCAAATTGTAAAGTTAATTGATTCTTTAATTCAGAACATTAAAAATGATAACATGGATGTATATTTTTAAAATTAAATTTGAATCTTTGAACTCATTAATTTTTAAAAGTTAAAATCTGTTGCAGTTTATCTGAATTTCTTTTTAACTTTTTAACTTGAATTTAAAAAGTTTAAAATTCAAGAGTTCCATTTTAAGTGCTTTAATTCGTAGTTTATTTTTTATTACTGCTAATTGGAAAAAGTATTTAGATTTAGAGTTCGAATTTTTCAATTTTATTGATTGAAAAGGCCAGCCTGATTTTTGAAAAATTTGAATCAGCACATTTCTACTTTTCCTCTTTAAAGTAAAGCTAACGAGGAGATTTAAAACGTGTTTCTTCGTAGACTGCCACGTCAGATTAAATTCGAATGCGATTACCATATTGATACCGGTATGCAGATGCCTTCTGGATATCAATCTTTATAATATCCAAGATCAAAAGTTGACCGCGCCTTCAGGCAATCCAATTCGCCCGTTCCTCTGTCTGAAATCGAGCTGTCCGACCTCCAGCCATTCCTCACTTTCCAACGGTGTCCTTATCCATCCCCACCTGCCTCCCTCATTGTATTGATTCAACTCTACGTATCCTAGTGTGTTAGTGTTAGTCCTAACTTTCTGTTCCTACGTTTCCACGTTTCCTTCCGCACTTCCGGCTTAAGCCGACAATTCGTTTGGCCCAGATATCCTGAACCTAATTTTTTTCACCCCGTTTCCCAGCCAGAAATAATGCGGGCCAATCTTGATTCAATTTCCGAAATTTCCTTTTTCTCACTTTGCAAATTAAAAAATAAAAAAATAATAAAAAATTCTTTTTTTTTAGGGCAAAAACAAAAAAGAGGAAATAATAATGATAAGGGAATTTGTTTGGTTGCCTTCTCATTTTTCTTTCGTCTTTTTTATTTTTAAAATTAAACTTTTTATTGAAAAAAAGATCTTCTTTCGCTCCTCTGGGAATCGAACCACAGAACTTCTTATACAAGATCAGGTGTTTTTGCATTAAGCTATTAGAATAATCGGAATAATAACTCTATTACTTAAGAAAATAACGATAATTTTTAGCTAGATGTGAATGGTACAAGTTATTATTTTTAATTAAAATTTAAAATTAATATAAAAGAATAAAAAATAATTAAATCAATGTCAAATAATAATAATTTTAATAATTTAAAATAATTTTCACAAAAAATCGACTTTTTTCTTTTCGATTTTAGGAAAATATTAAGATGTTAATGGTACAAGTATTTATTTAAAATTGCTAATTAATTAATTAAAAGTAAATAAAATAATTCAAAATAATATTAATTTTTATATTTAAAAATTTTTTCTTTTCTTTTTTAGGAAAATGGTAAGATGTTAATGGTACAAGTAATAATTTAAATAAAAAATTTTAATTAAATATTTTTAAATAGTTGAGTCAAGTTAAAATACTAAAATTTTTAATAATTTAAAATTATTTTTTTTAATTTTCTTTCAAACAAAAAAAAAAAGAATTTATTTCTTTTTGAGGAAAATTTTTCCATTTTTCATATTGCAATAAGAACATTTTATAATTTGAAATAATTATAATTTTAATAATTGAAAATAGTTTATTTTTTATTTTTATCAACATAAAAAAAATTTGTTCCTTTCTTTTTATTGGAAAATGTTACGATGTGAATGATACAAGTAATTATTTAACATTGAAAGTGAAAATAAAATAATTAAAAATAACAATGATTTTTATAATTTATCATTTTTTATTTTTGTCCAAACAAAAAAATTCATTTTTTTCTTTTTTAAGAAAATGTTAAGATGTTAATGGTACAAGTAATTATTAAAAATTTTAAATAATTAAAATAATCTGAATTTTTAAAAATAATAATTTAAAATGATTTTTTGTTTATTTTCCTCCAAATAAACAAAAAAAGAATTTTTTTTCTGTTATTTTTAAGGAAAATTTTTTAACTTTTCTCAAATTGCAATAGGAACATAAACATTTTAAATAATTGTAATTTTAATAATTGAAAATTATTTTTTTATTTTTGTCCACATAAAAAAAAAAGAATTTTTTCCTTTCTTTTTTTAGGAATATGGTAAGATGTGAATGGTACAAGTAGTTATTAAAAATGAAAATTGAAAATAATTAAAATATTTAAAATGATTTAGCAAAATAATAATTTCAATAATTTAAACTAATTTTTTTTATTTTTGTCAAAAAGAGAAATTTTAAGATGTTAATGGTACAAGCAATTATTAACATTTTTAAATAATTAAAATAATTTGAATTTTTAAAAATAATAATAATTTAAAATGTTTTTTTTTATTTTCGTCCAAATAAACAAAAAAATAATTTTTTCCTGTTATTTTTAAGGCAAATTTTAAACCTTTCTGCAACTTGTAATAGGAGCATTTTATCATTTAAAATAATTGTAAGCAAAATAATAATTGAATAATTTCTATAATTTAAACTAATTTTTTTATTTTTGTCAAAACAAATAAAAAAATAATTATTTTTTCCTTTTAGAGAAATTTTAAGATGTTAATGGTACAAGTAATTATTTTAAATTAAAAATTAAAATCAATATCCATTAATTAAAAATAATTAAACTAATTTAAAATAATAAGAATTTTAATAATTTAAACTATTTTTTTTATATTTTTGTCCAAACAAAAAAAAGAATTCTTTTCTTTTTTTATAAAAATGTTAAGATATTAATGGTACAAGTAATTATTAAACAAAATTTTAAAATAATTACAATATTTTAAAATAATAACAATTTTAATATTTTAAAATTATTTTTTTATTTTTGTCCAAAAAAAAAAATGTTTTTCTCTTTTCATTTTTACGAAAATGGTAAGATGTTAATGGTACAAGTAATCATTGGAAATTAAAATTAAATAATTAAAAATAGTTTATTAAAATATTTTTTATTTTGACCAAACAAAAAAATTATTTTCTTTTTATGGAAATATTTTACCTTTTATAACTTGCAGTAGGGACATTTTATAATTTAAAATAATTAAAATTTTAATAATTGATAATAATTTGTTTATTTTTGTTCACATAAAAAAAAAAAATATTTTTTTCCTTTCTTTTTTTAGGGAAATTTTAAGATGTGAATGGTACAAGTAATTGTTTACAATTGAAAATTATGGTAAAATAATTTAAAATGATAATAATTTTAATAATATAAAATAATTTGTTTATTTATGTCCAAACAAAAATAAACATAATTTTTTCTTTTCTTTTTTAGGATTATGTTAAAATGTTAATGGTAGAATTAATTATTAAAAAATAAAACTAAAATTAAAAATAATTAAAATAATTTGAATTTTTAAAAATAATAATCATTTAATATTATTTTTTTATTTTTTACAAATAAAAACAAAAAATGTTTTCTTTTCTATTTTAGGAAAATGTTAAGATCTTAATGGTACAAGAAATTAATCGAAATAAAAAATATAAATTGAAATTAATAAAATAAAATAATTTAAATAATTTAAAATAATAATATTTTTAGTCATTTAAAATAATTTTTTGTTGTCCAAACAAAAAAAAGAGACTTTTTTCTTTTCTTTTTAAGGACAGTTTTTATCTTTTTCAACATGCAATATGAAAATTTTATGGTGGTAGTTCAAATTTGGTCGTTGGAGTCTGGTTTTTATTTTCAAGAATTCTGAAATTAATTTGATTATTGGACGTTAGATAGGATTTTAAATTTTGGTTACTGAAGATTATCTTTTTAGTTATAACTTTTATTATTTTATTAGAAATTTAACAATTTTCTTAAACAGATATCCTTTTTGATTACACATTCAACTGTTTTGTTGAAAAAATCGTCTTTTTGTGTTAAAAATTCAGCTCTGTTCGTAGAAGATTAAACTTTTGTTTGAAATTCACATGTTGTTCCGGATAAGTCAACTGAAATCTTTTTTGAATGAAAACTTTTTTTTTAATTAAAAAAAAATTATTTTAATGTCATCTTTTTTAGTTTAAATATTCCATCTTTCTTAAGAAAATGCAACCTTTTTGTTACAAATTTAACTATTTCTTACCAAATTCACTTTTTGTTTAAAATTCCTATTTTTGTGTTAAATGTCAATTGAAATCTTTTCGAAAGAAAATTCAACTCTTTTTTTTGTTGAAAATTTTCTTTTTCATTTAAAAATTCACCTGTTTTAGTAGAATTTTCATTTTTCTTGGACAAAAGCGCAACTGTTTCGTTGGCAATTTAAAAATCTTGTTAAAAATTTATACTTTCTGAGTAAAAATTCGACTATTTAGCTGAAAATTAAATTATTGCTTAGAATTTTTATTTTGAGGTTGAAGAGTGAACTGGAATCTTCTTTAAATACAAATTTAACTATTTTTAAGGTTTTTTTTAATTGATTTGTTTTTGAAGACATTTTAGAAACCCTTTTTTTTGTAAAGTTTGTTTTTTTTATTTTAAAATGCACTTGCTTTAGCAACTATTTGCTTGAAAATTCTTCAATTTCGTTGAAAAGTCATACTTATTGGTTAAAAATTATTTATTGTTAAAGTTCATACTGTTTGGTTGAAAATTGAACTATTTCGTACAAAATGCACTTTTTGTTTAAATTTAATTTTTTTCGCGTTTAAAACAAAACTGAAATCTTTTCTGCATGAAAATTCAATTTAAATTTTCTTTTTTTAATTCATCTGTTTTAAGAGAAATTTGATTTTTCTTGTATAAAAATGCAAATATTTGGTTGAAAATTCAACAATAATGTTGACAAGTCATACTTTTTGGTTGAAAATTTATGTTTTGTGAAAAATTTAAATAATTCGTAGTAAATGTACTTTTTGTTTAAAATTTATATTTTCGTGTTGAAAAAAAGCTGTGGTTTTTTAAAATAAAAAATGCATCCGTTTTAGTACAAATTTCATCTTACTTGGATAAAATTAAAACTATTTAGTTGAAAGAGAATTCAACTATTTTGTTAAATATTTATCCTTTTTGGTTGAAAAAATACGTCCCTTTGGATTCGAAATTCAATTTCTTTCATAGAAACTTTTTTTTAATTCATATTTTGATATTGAAAAGTCAACTGGAATATTTAATTTTTGTACAGAAAATTGGTCTTTTGGCTTGAAGGTTCAACAATTATAGATACAATTTCATTTCTCTCTTGAGTGAAAAATCTTTATTTCTTGAAAATTCGTCTTTTTGGTTTTAAAATTATTTTTTTTTTGTATAAATTTTATCTTTTTATGTTGAAAATTCAACCGTTTGTTTTATTTTTGTTTGCTAAATTTTTAATATTTAACTATTTTGTTGAAAATTAATTTTCTAATTACAAATTTAACGTTTCTATTTTTAATTCAAAATTTATCTTTTTTAGCTAAACTATTTGGTTAAAAATTGATTTTTTTTGTCGAAAGTTAATTTTTTTTTGGTAGGAAATTATTAATGTTCGTGGTTGAAAATTCATTTTCTTTGGTGAAAGATTTATCATTTTTTAAAAATCTTTTTCTTTGGTTGAAAATTGGTTTATTATATTGAAAATTCGACTTTTTTGTTAGAAAAATAATCCCTTTTATTTTAATCTTACCTTTTTTGTTAAAGTTGAACTATTTGTTTAAAAATTAAGTTTTCGGGATAAAGATTAATCATTTAGTAAAAAATTCATTTTTTTTTGCAAAAAAATTCATAATTTTGGTTCAAATTAATCTTTTTTGTCGAAAATGCATCTTTTTAGTTATTTATTTTTTTGCTTGAAGATTTATCATTTTAGTAGAAAATTTTAATTATTCAAATGTTTTTTATTAGTATTTTTTCAGCTTGAAATTGAACTATTTTTTGACCATTCATCATTATCTGTTTAAAATTAATTTTTTTACACAAAATTTACGATTTCACATTTGGTTCAAAATATAACATTTTCCTTTTTGTTTAAAAATTCGACTTTCTTGGTAGAAAACTAATCTTGTTGGATGAAGATATTTCATTTTAGTACAAAATTAATTGTTTTAGTTGAAAATTTAAATATTCCATTTTTGGTTGAAAATTGATATTTTTTTAGTTAAAAATTCATGAAAAAAATCCACGAAAAAATTAAATTTTCAATCCAAAAAGACAAATTTTTAACCAAAAAGAATAACTTTTTCTCAAAATTGTTGAATTCTCTATCAAATAGTTACATTTTTATTTTTAAAAAATAAAGTTTTCTTAAAACAGATGAATTTTTACTAAAAAAAAAATTCAAAAAATACTTGAAGTTTCATCCAAAAAATATTCCAGTTGACTTTTTAATATCAAAATATGATTTAAGCCAAAAATAGATATTTTTAACAATGTAGTTTAACTATTTTTTAACAAAATATTTAAACTTTAAATTAAAGAAATTAAACTTCATTCAAAAATATAAATCTTTATTAAAAAAAAATTATTTCTTAACAAAGTGAATCAACCAAATCTTTAAAACCAAATAGTTTCGCAAAATTAATTTGTTTAAACAATTTTTGAAAACAAATTATTGCGAAGTTAAGTTTTTTTGAAAAATTAATACCAGAATCGGATTCTAATGAAAAGATACGTTTGATATAGTAGTTTCAATTGTTACATTACATATTGTTATTAACAAATTAATAAATAATTAATTTTTCAATATGAATAAATCCTTTAACGACCCTAAGAATATGAATAAAAATACGGATATAGCATATATTGACTAAGGAGTTTTTTGATGCTCAGAAATCAAATTTCCCATTAGTTTTGCAAAATTAATTTGTTAAACAATTTTTTTAAACAAATTATTGCAAAATTGAGTTTTTTTCAAAATAAATACCGGAATCGGATTACGGAAAAAAATACGTCTGGAATAGTAGTTTTACTTGTTAAAATATATTTTGTTATAAACAAATTACTTTATTTAGATATTAAAACATTTTTAATTCTCTTTATTATTAATAATTTGTTTATAACCAAATATATTTGACCAAGTAAAACTATTATTCCAGACGTATTTTTTCCGTAGAATCCGATTCCAAGATTTATATTAAAAAAACTCAATTTTGTAATAATTTGTTCAAACAAATTGTTTAAAGAAATTTATTTTGCAAAACAAATGGAAAATTTGAATTCTGTGCATCAAAAAACCCCTTAGTCAATATATGCCATACCCGTATTTTTATTCATATTCTTATGGTCGTCAAAGGATTTATTTATATCGCAAAATTAATTAATTATTAATTTGTTAAGAACAATAGGTATTTTAACAATTTAAACTACTAGATCAGTCGTATTTTCCCGTAGAATCCAATTCTGGTATTAATTTTGCAAAAAACTTTATTTTGCAATAATTTGTTTAAACAAATTGTTCCTAGTTCCTTCGACCTGGAAAAGGGTTAAGCGAGGGGTTAGGTACGGCCCCAAAGGAATCTCTAACGTAATCAATCTCGAGATTTGATGATTGGAAAATTAATTTGACTACAATCCGATGGTAGCCAAGTATAGTTCACAATTTAACAATGAGAGTACGCCCTCGAGATGCCTCGAATTGCGACGTGGTTTGTCAGATAATTACGTTTCGAACTACGAGAGTTGATAATTAAAGATATTCACTGCGCACTTATCACGATGTTAACACATTTGAACTGCCAAAAAAAAAAAAAAAAACTCGATTGCTTTAACCTATTTTTTAATTGGGTTGCAAGCACTAGAGAAATAGAAGAAAAAATACTGAAGATGTTGGATAATTGGCAAAACAAGTTAACTAAATTATTCCACTAACTGATTTCATATTTCCTGCTTTAATTTTTATCTGCCACGAGATTATCGATTTTTGTTTATTTAATAACAAAAAAAAAAATCAATTGACTTTTGAAGTATACAGATTAAAAAAAAATGCTTTTGCTCAATCAAAAATACCTAGAAAACTGAAAGAAACTATCCAAAAAAGATGTACAATAGCAATTAAAATGTTAAAAAATTTATTGAATTTATTATAAACAAATAAGAGAATGAAAATGGTTTCGTGAGGATTACCGGCGATTCTTCACTTTATTCGCACTAAATTTGCACAATTTATGGACAAAAAAAGTTTTTTAGTGGAATTAATAAAAGTTAAAAAAAAAATTGTTATTTTAAAGGCAATTTTTATAAACAAATATTCATATCAGCTATTTTTGATAGAATAAATAACGTTTTTTCTAGGGAATCGATCACATATTTCTTGGAAATAAAACTTAAGTGTAATGTTTGGCCACCAAATAAAAATGAATAATTGTTTAAACTACCTTAATTAACAAATGCACTATTTGGCTATTCGGGACGTACAAATTTGATTTTGTCAATTCGATTAACTGTAAATAACTAATTTCTAATTTTTTAAAAACATTTTCATGACAGTAGAGAATTTATTATTGTAAACAACAATTGTTTAAACAAATTGTTATCATATTATGTATTTATAAATCAAATACCACTTTTTTCAAGGAATTAAGAGCCAGTTATTTAGCAATGATTTTTTTGCTATGAATCGATAACATTTGATAATTGTTTAACCAAACTTAATCAACAAATGCATTATTTGACTATTTTTTAGCGTGTAAACTTGTTTCTTTTGTGTGTAATGAACTGTTAAAAACATCTTTTTTTAATTTTATTATATTGCCGAGTAATTTTAATTATATTCCACGAGAAAAAAAAATTTTAGTTTAAAAATGCATAAACCGATAAAAATTTGTTTACTAAATTGTTAATAAAATTAAAAATAGTGGATCGTTATCGAAATATCAAAAAAAGTTTAAAAAATTTGTTATTAATAGTTGATTACAAAACAAAACAAGTTTAAATGCTGAAAAATAGCCAAATAATGCATTTGTTCATTATGGTAGTTTAAACAATTATTCACATTTTTTTGGTGACCAAATATGATACTTCGGTTTTATTTTCAAGTAATCGATTCCATAAAAAAATTTTATTTATTCCATAAAAAATACCTGATATGGATATTTGTTTATAAAAATTGCTTTGAAAACAACAAATTATTAATTTTTAATAATTCAACTAAAAAACTCTTTTTGTGCATAGACTGTTGAAATTTAGTCCGAGTCAAATAACGAATCGCCGCAAATCCCCACGAAACCATTTGCATTCACTCATTTGTTCATAACAAATTCAATAAAATTGTTAACATTTGCATTACTATTTATCACCTTTTTGAATAGTTGCTTTCAGTTTTCTAGGTATTTTTTATTGAATCGAAGCATTTTTTAAAAACATGTATACTTCAAAAGTCAATTTTATTTTCATTTTTGTTATTGAATAAACAAAAAACTTTTAAATCGGAAGCGACAGTTCGATGCGAAATTTTACTATCTTTTGTTTTAAAAAAAAGTTAAAATCGGATAATAATTTTCTTCTGAAAATCAATTTGTACACGGAAGTTTTTTTCGCGAAAAATAACATTCCTGACAGTGTAAAATTTCCGAATTGGAAAATTTTCTAATAATAACATTCACGAATAATAAACATTCCGAATAATAACATTGACGACATTTTATATTACCGAATTTGAAAGTTCCTACAATCTTACTTGAGAAATGTTTTTTAATGATTGTTATTTTAAATTCAATTGATCATGTTAATAATTTTAAACGCGAGAAAAATTATTTTTATAAAAATATTTGGTTATTGCATTTTCAGTAAATAAATCTTATTTATAACAAAAATTAATTCTTTCAATCTGGGAATTTTATCATTCAGGTATTTTATTATTCAGGAATTTTACAATTATTGAAGAATTTTATTATTCGCGAATATTAATTATAAATAATAATTAATAACTCGTCTTTTTTGGTTGAAAATTCGCCACTACTTGTTTGAAAGTTGGACTACTTTGTTAATTTATAAAGAATAGTCAGATTTGACTTACTCCTCCCCCTAATTCGTTGTACGTTATTTTTTTTATCATCCCTAAAAAAATTGACGAAAAAAAATTAGGCAGAAAAAATTTCGTTACATATAGGGGCGGGGGGTGGGGGGGGCGTCAAAACTTACGGACCCTAAACAAAACTGGGTACATGGATTAGCATTTTAGAAAAAAAATGGTCAAATTCTTTATTTGGTTTCTTTAATCTCGTCGGGTGACCGCCCCAGTCGCCCCTCTCTAGATCCGCCCTTCAGATTCTGGGATAAAAAATGTCCTAGAAAAAAAGTTGTCATCAGTGATATTCACTCAACAGGTAGAAGTTAAATTATCGAACTTTGCACAAAGTTTCGTTCAGAGTCATTCGAGAATTTCGAAGCCCGTCACGGAAACAATTAATGGGAGAGCGATTTAGTTTGAGATGCAAGCAGATTGTCTCATTGTGCTTTGAGCTTTAATTGTTGGCAAAGTGAGCTATTCAGCTTCACACATTACAGTCTTTTGTAATGGTCCCACTCAGCCCCTTTGATACTTTGCCTCGAAAATAGGCTACCTCACTTTATTCTCGTTCCATTATTCGATAGAAACTGTAATGTACACACGAAGAAAAAGGGAAAGTCAGTTTGACCATCTGGATGTGTAGACACACTATATTGGAGGGTCAACTACAGGACATCGCTCTAGAAATTTAAAACAAGAGGTTCAAATCGATCATCTCATAGAGTCGACTGGATCGTCTCGGACGGTCGTCTAAAACGGCATAGATAGTTAGACTGATCATCACAGAGGGCGGAATTGATCATTATAAAGGGTCAAATCGCTAATCATAGAGAGTCGATTCGGTCATCTCAGATGGGCAGATGACAATTCCGCCACAGCTACCTGTGTACCGTTCCCCCACTACGCAGCGTCTACTGACCCTGTCGAGCTGCTGCCAGTAAGCTTGGTCAGCGGGGAGTATTTGTTCCTAATGAGGCCTAAAATATGGAATATGGATATTCGAAATCTACGAATTGTAACGATTCCAACGATATGTTGTTTGACTCATAGAGTTGAAAAAAAGTTTATAAATGTTTGACACAAAAGATAATATGTTCCTTCGTTTAGAATATTTGGTGGCCCTGTTTAATTTGTAAATACGCTATTATACTACTACTACTACCAACATCTGGAAAAAACGTTATGATTATAAATGATTGCATAAATTCCACTTAATCTTATTAATAGCGTATGCGATCAGTTCAGTGGATGCGATAATATGAAGATACCGATTTTACAAAATAGAAACGAGAAATCTTTCCGAGGTCGTAACCATCAATCTGATTTTGAATAAATTCACGCTTGTTCTTGGAGTAAGAATTCTGGTACTGGAAAGGTGAATCAATGCTATTGCACTTGAAGTAAGTTCCCGTTTGAACTTCGAGCAGAGTTTCAATAGTTTTGAAAATTGAAGGATGTGTGTGATAAAATGAATTGTTAAAAATATGTTCAAGTTGAATAAACAGCAAATGTGACGCTGCACGGTTTAATGACATTCAATCACTCCGAAAATGCTCTGGACCAAGGTGCTCTCAAGTTTTGCAATGCTCACAATTATGGGAACTTTTTTAACTGCGCTTGCGTCGCACCGGCAACCCGATTGGTTACAGTTATAGCGCGCATTTTAAATTATATAAATATTCAAATTTAATATTTATGATAAATAATGATTGGGAAATGCATCAAAAGTAATTTATTAATCCTAATGTCGAATTTTCGAGTGACAAATGGAAAAGTAATGCGATTTTATTACAAAATACGTTATTAATTCGGTCTTCAGAAAAAACAATATTCTTAATTCATTTTTGGTAATCTTAGATTTTTTCATTAAGATTGAATTATTTTTTATCTGTCACTCAAAAATCTGAGGTCAGGATTAAGAAATCCGAAAATACCTACTCGATACAAGCGCAGTGCAAAAAGTTCCCAAAATTGGGAGCACGGCTCCCGCGTCGACGACCTGATTGGTTAAGGTTGGCGCGCTTATTTGAAATGATTAAATGCGAAAAGCAATTGTGTACAGCAAATAATAAGAGTAAAGTTATTAAAAATAATTCTGTGCTCACAAGGAAGTCTTATAAAGTGAAATTTGAAATATTCAATAGATTTTCTCCTTAAAAATAAATGATCGATTTTAATTTTAAAGAAAGGGATATCTTTTTTATCCTAAATATGAAGTTATAATAATTCCTAATACTCTTATGCACTTTACATTTATTGTTTGTTGTGAACATTTGACGTACACATTAAATCATCTCAAATAAGCAGGCCAACTATGTCAACCAAAATTTTGGATGGCTTTTTTGACCCTCTAACTTTGACCATCCATTTTTCTCCGCACAGGAATCTCTTAAAAATGACGTTGTCCCATTGGGCCCCCAATTCAAATCCTCCAAGAGAACTTGCCACTTTCGGATTTTAAATCGATGTTTTCAATCCAGAGCCAAAGATTTCTCACAAGCGGGAAAAAAGATGAGTCTTGCTTTTATATCTCTACATGAAAGTTTTACCTTAGGGAGTCGTGTAAGCTTGCCCATTGCTCTCTTGAGACTCGAAGCTAAAGAGTTCAAAGCCCCTGCTTTGATCTAAAGTTTAAAGTCTAGTTTTATTTTCCCGAGCCAGACTTCTATAAATGAATAAAACCTGTATTGAAATTCACATCAAGTTTAGTTTCAATCGTGGAAATTCCTTCAAATGCCCCAGATCCGTAAAAGGGATCATTTAGAACACTTGTGAAGAATCTAATCTTCTTTTTTGAAGTAATTTCTCTTGCTATTTTTTCCATCAGGACAATTCGTTTCAGTTGATCACCTTCCCTCTGTCGCCGTAAATTAACCCCAAGTACGATTTACTGGTATTCACAGTTAGTAAATGGAAGAACTTCTCAGTAGCTAACGTGACTTACAGTTATTACTAAAGTTCCAACCTTGCACCCTCCTCATTTCATACGCGGTGTGCCAAACCCCGACGTCCTTGCTACTTTGACACATGGGGAATGAAAAATGAAGCAAATTGTTTCGTTCAAAGCATTTCAAAAGTTTTTGTTACATTCTCACTTTTTCCTTCTCTTTTTTATTGGTCTTTTGAAAGGAGCTCACATAAGTTTTTCCTTTATCATTTTCTGAATTTCCTGGGATAAACGCACCGGTTCCCCTGCTATCTGACCGGACCAGCTACACCATGCAGAATATTGATTTCTTGCATTTTCTTGCGGTGGATGAAAGAAGCCACAATTTCTGCTCTAACGGACCTTGTTTTCGTGAATATTTACACACTTAGGGGAATATTCTTTCCAAGTTTGCTTTACAACTTTAAAATCAAAAATGGCTTCTTTAAGGAAAAAAAGAAGAAATTTTGGCTACCAAAAATGTTGCGACAATATTTTTATAGTTGGAAACTACTGTTACTACACTCTAACAAACCGTAAAAAAATATTTCTGCCCCTCCCCTCTCTTACTGTATCAGGGTGCCGCTGAACCGGGAAACCGGGAATTTTACCAGTTTTCAGAAGAAAAACCTGCCCAAGTTCGATTTCAACAGTTTTAAAAATAATTAGTTGAATTGAAACCTTTTTCAATTATGATATCATTGAGCTTATAATGCTTTATTCAAAAAACTTTTACCTTAAAAATGTTTCATTTTTTATTTTTATTTTTAAACGTATATTTATAATTTAAAGAATTTTAAAGTGCAGTCTTAAAGACAGACACAATTAAAAATTAAAAGTGTTTGAAAGCGAAATTTTTTGATAAAAAACAGTATTATTTTATCAACTGTAAATATAAATAATTGAATAAATAATTTTTAATGTGGATCTGCACTTTAGGTATTAAAACGAAATAATAATTCATTTCATAAAATAATTTTAAATTCGTTCAAAGTTTAAGAATTTCCAGATTCGAAAGTCTTAGTCATTAAAAAATGTGAAGGTGTGATTGAATCTTTATAAACTATTCTCAACTTAAAAGTAACTTAATAATAATATATTCGTAATTAAAGGCTTTTATTAAATTACAAATATTATTTTAGTCCAAATGATTCACTTTTTCAAGCATTTAATTTAAATTTTTTTAATTAAGAAAACGAATAATTATTTAATATGTAGCAATATTTGACTGTTAATTTAATACGAGTAAATTGAAGACAAGTATTTAAAAGTAAACAATTAAAAACTTTATTGTTTGACATAGAAAGCTTTGAATTGTTAAAATTTCGAAAAGCTTTTAAATTTTAAACGTTAAATTTTTTATTGTTCTATTTAAAAACACTTATTATTTGTATACAAAATTTGAGTAATTTTAAGAGATATTTAGAAGTTTTGCAAAGATTCAAAATTTTAAAGAATTATGATGTTAAATATTATGTCAGAATAATTTTTCAAAATGAAAAATCATTTTCAATTTTCCCATGATTATTAAGAAAATGTTTTTATTCTTTTGGAGCCTTTAACAATTCTTAAAAAGCTTCTAAATTTTTGCACTGTTCAATTGTTATTTATAAATCCAAATTTAAAGAATTTTTCTTCATTTGCAAGATTTTCTAGAAGTTGTAGAACAAATTCAAAATTTTAAAAGTTATGTACAAGTTCTGAAATTTTTTTAAACATACTTTTAAATTTGAAAAAATTAAAAACAATTTCTAGATTTCTCAAGATTTTGAAATAAAATTTTAAAGCTTTTCAAGGATGCTTAAACTATTAAAAATAAAAATAATTTAAATTCTAATTTAAGAAGTTTAAGTTAAAAAATTTTAAATTTTTTAATGTTTCTAGTCTAAAATAAATTAATAATATGATTTTGAAAATTTAAAAAGTTTGTTGATTTATTCTTTAATTCAACGAATTGAAAATGTTAACGTGGATTTATGTTTTTGGAACTTAATCAAATTTTTTTACTCTATAATTTATGAATTTTTCAAAATTCTGAATTTCGCAGTTATTGAGGATTTTAATAAAAAAATTTTTATTTGAAAAACTTTTAAACTTCTATTTTAAAAGTTGAACATTCAAGAGTTCCACTTTAAATGCTTTGATCTGTTCTTATTTTTTATTTATTTGAATGGAAAAATGTTTAGAATAGAGTTCGATTTTAAAAATTTTACTGACCGGGAAAAGTTCTTGCGAAATTAATACAAAAAAAAGACGAATTTTCAACAAATAAAGATTTTTTAATCAAGAAACGAAAGTTTAATTAAATTGTTGAATCTTCAACCCAATAGACGAATTTTTTCTATGAAAATTGAATTTTCAAACCAAAAATATGAAATTTTAAGAAAAAATTAATTTTCCACGAAACTGATGTATTTTTACCCAACCAACGTGAAATTTCATACCAAGACACTTTTTGACCAAATAAGGAGAATATTCAACTTAAAAAAATCAATCCTAAAAAATGGAGAAGTTACATCTTCAGTAAAAAAATTAATTTTAAACCAAAAAAGAGCTTTCTTGGCTAAACAGTTAAATATTCAACAAAAAACATAAGCTTTTAATAAAATTTTAAAAATAATATAGTTTAACTTTTACGCAAGTAGTTGAATTTCAAATTAAAAAATATGTTTTTTAATCAAATAGTTAAACTTTCAACAAAATATGTGAATTTTGAACTAAAAATATAAATCTTAAACAAAATTATTTTTTAAGAAAGTAATTCAAACATATCTTTCAAAATTTTTTTGAATATGCAGGCAAAGAAGAGTAAGTTTTAACCAAAAATTGCATTAAAAAAATGAAATTTCTACTAAAACAGATGATTTTTTAAAAATCAAAAATGTAAATTTATTTGAAAAATAGTTCAATTTTATTTTAAAACAAATCTAAATAGACTTTTTACGGTTATAATATCAATTTTTAAACAAGACATAAGTTTCTATGAAAAAATTCAATTTTCAAACCAAAAAGACAAATTTTCAACCAAAAAGGATGACTTTTTAACAAAATTGTTAAATTCTCAATGACTATTCAATATCAAAATAGGAATTAAAAAAAAAGTTTATACGAAAAAAATTGAATTTTTAATCCAAAAAGACGCGTTTTTGCAAACAAACGTGATGGAGAAAGATGAAAATTGTATTAAAACAGTTTGGTTTTTAATAAAAAATAACACATTTTTTCATAAAGTTCAACTTTCATCCAGAAAAAATTTTAGTTTATTTTTCTACACAAAAATGTAAATTTTAAAGAAAAAAGTATATTTTCTGTAAAATAGTGAAATTTGTAACAAAATAGTAGAATTTTTAATCAAAATTAAGACTTTTTGACAAAATAGTTTAATTTTCAACCAAAGAATTGCATTTTTATCCAAGGAATAAGAAATTTTTCTTAAGAAAGATCAATTTAAAAATAAATAATTAAGAAAATAAATAGTTGAATTTTCATAAAGGAAAATAAAGGAAAATAAAACTAAAAATCCAACGACCAATTCCGGACAATTCTTAATTTTTGTACAAAAATAAAAAAGAGGAAAGAAAAATTAAAAGGCAACCAATCAAATACCCATCTCATTGTTCTTTCCACTTTTTTTCTGTTTAAAAAAAAAAGAAATTTGTCTTTTCTGTCATAGGAAATTTTTTAACTTTTTCTAAATTGCAATAGGAACATTTTATAGTGGGTTTTCAAATTTGGCCGTTGCATTCTTGGATTTATTTTCAAGAATTTCGCACATTAAATTGCATTAAAATATCTTTGAAAATTGCTCGAACCCCCCGCCTCCTTCAGCTGTCACTTAATTTTAGTACAATCCCTAATCAGGAATTGTGTTGACAATTTGAACGAAGAAAGGGCCCAAATACGTCTTTAGGATGTCCATGTCAGTCCAATTGATGTCACAAAGACGTCTGAGTTCTTAAGGAAGTATTTAGGACAACAGGCGTCATTTGGACATTGAATCGGGCAGATAAGGACGCCGTAATGACATCTTTTGGACGTATTCTAGATGACATCTTTTGGCCCACAGGGAAATGAGTTCTTAGTGGGCACAAAACCGTGAACATCCCAAGAACGTCCTTTGGCGTTTCTGAGACGTCCTATGTCGGCCCAATCAAGGTTTTTAAGATGTCTAATGCCCTTAAGATGTTCTAAAGATATAATACGTTCTCAGGATATCTTTCGTACTGATATTAGACGTCATGAGAGCATCCCTAGGATGTCCAAAAGACCTGGGTTCCCAGTGTTCACAGAACCATGAACATCCCAAGAACGTCCTTGGGCGTTCCTAAGGACCCTCTAGAGAAGGACGCGACAATGTTTCCCCCCACCACTAGCCCTCAGACACGTTGCGGGATAGGAAGTCGTCATATCACTTGCGCGCGCACTCTGAACACTACTACCGCAGATTAACAAGAGCTGTGTGCCATACCTATGTACCCACTACCAGCGCCCGACGAATTTATCCTGGGTCGCTCCAGTGATCCCAGATCTGAAACGAGATGCGGTCCAATACTATGACAGGGCTATGTCCGTGTGAATATAGTAGGAGACGCTGTAAATGACTGAGTTGCGCG
>NC_046657.1:26539065-26540262 GCF_010883055.1 Belonocnema kinseyi | reverse complement strand
ATGTTAAAGTCATAAAAAATTTTAAACGGTTATTTCGTATTTTAAAATATTTGAATTAAAAAAATTGTAAAATTAAAAGGTGTTAAAAGTTTGTGTTTTATAATTATGAATTATTAAGCGTTTAAATGAAATATTTCTGAATTACAAAAATTTTTTCAAAGCAATTTTATGTATTTCTGAATTAGATCAGAGATTTTTTGAAAAAAAAATAATTCAGATCTGGGACAAGCCATTATAAACAACAATTTAAAACTATACAAATTTGAACAGAGTGGTTAGAAATAAAAAGCCTTTATTTGTTAAAATTGTAATGAGCTAAATTTTAAGTTTGAACGCTACAATTTTAACCTAGAATAATATTCAAAATTAATTTAAAACTTGAAATTAATTTGAAATAATTTGAATCACGATCTAGATTTTTGCAGATTTAAAAAAAAAGCTTCTAAGAATTGTAAAATATTCAAAAAGAATAACAAAAATTGTTGTGATTGCTAAGAAAATTGAAAATGATTTTTTAGTTTGAAAAATTAATTTTAAGTGTGTATTTGAAAAGATTTTAAAAATTAAAAAAAAGGAATCAGGACGATTATAAAGCAATTTTTTTATTTTGCAGTTTTTTTAATTTTAGGAAAAAAATCTAATTAACACAATAAATCAATTTTTAACCCAAAAGTTTACTTTTCAACAAAATAAATTAATTTTCTATTAAATAATTGGTGTTTTAACTAATAAAATGTACAGGATAAAGTTTCAAACAAAAATGGAATAGTACAATTTCCAGATAAAAACTGTGCTAAAAAATTGAATTGAACAAGACAAAAAAACGAATTTTCAACAAAATTGTTAAATTTTCAAGGGGAAAGGTGAATTTTTTACCAAGAAGCTTAATGTTCTATACAAAAAAAAACTATTTTCCAACTTAACCAATATAAACGATTAATTTTTAATCAATCATATAATAGTTACATTTTCAGATAAAGATAAATAATTTTTTAAAGAAAAAATTAATTTTAAACAAAGTTGTTAAATTTTCAACAAATCAGATGAATTTTCGACTAAGAAAATTGATAATCTACAAAAAAAGACAAATCTTATACAAAATACATGAATTTTTAAAGAAATTATTTAATTTTAAAGTAAAAAAGACGAATTATCTACAAAAAATTGAAATTTTTAAGCGAAAAATATGAGTTTTCA
>NC_046657.1:26510270-26538965 GCF_010883055.1 Belonocnema kinseyi | reverse complement strand
CGCAACTCAGTCATTTACAGCGTCTCCTACTATATTCACACGGACATAGCCCTGTCATAGTATTGGACCGCATCTCGTTTCAGATCTGGGATCACTGGGTCGCTCTTCGACCAATCCGCGTCCACTTATCGCGCCTCGACCAATCCGTCCTCACTTAAAGTTTGCCTTAGACGTTCCTAGGACGTCCTATGAAAGCACAATCAACGCTTTAAGACCACTAATGTCCTAAAGACGTCTTAAAGAAATAGGAAGTTCTCGGGACGTCTTAAAAGCATCCTCAGGATATTCAAAATACATCTTCCAACAGATGTCTTAGAGATGTCCCGAAGACGTCTCTAGGACTTCCTTAGTTTTTTATCCCCCGCGTTTGTAAGAAAATGTCCTGTAATAAAAGTGAATCCCCAGGTTTTTCTTTGCAACAACATATTAAATTGGAAGTTACTGCAACGAATAAAACGATTTTATGTGTTATTCATTAGAAATGGCTGACGACGGGGCTGCTAGTTCTACGAGCAGCAACAGCAGTGGAGAGGCAAGTCGACTGCAACTTCTGCAGGAAATGCGGCAACAAAATTTTGATAGCATTCGCTTTGCTTCTTACCGAACTGCCTGCAAGCTCAGGTTTATCCAGAAAAAGGTTCATAGTAAGTTGTCTTTTCTTTAAATTATTATTTATTGCGCGCAAGCTTATGAAACTTTGATGTATATTTTCTTATTTAAATTTAAATAATGGAAATCCTCATCCAAATTAAATTTGCCAATTGATGGTGACAGTTTCTGTCCACTGCAATTGAGAACAATTTATTTCTCAATTCTGAGTTATCTCTTTAATTTAAAGTTCTACTGGGGTCAACATAAAAATCCACACAGGGTGTCTATCAGGGTGGCGATTTGACTGGGAAACCCATATTTTTGTAACGTAATTATTATGTTACCGATTCATTTATTTATTTCAAAACTCTACAACTTGGTTAAAAGTTAAACTCATTTTTTTCAAATTAATTTTTTTTTATTGAAGATTCATTAGTTTAATTGAACATTCATCTCTGGTTAAAACTGCAACAACTTTTTTGAAAATCAGTTTTTTTATCTAAAAATTTAACTATTCCAGTTTCCTCTTTTTTTCAATGATTATTTTTGTTTTTAATGAGCCGAAAAGATAGTTTAGAAGTCTGTTTTTTTAAATTGAAAACCTTTATTTTCAAATATTTGCTTGAAAATGTATGTACGTTGTAGAAAATTCTTTTTTATAAACATATAATCTATATGGTTGAAATTGCTCTTTTTCATAAAAATTTCAACTATTCCAGTTGAAGATTCCAAATTTTAGTTGAAAATTTATCAGTTTGGTTGAAAATTAATTAGTTGAACTAAAAATTCAACTTTTTAATTTTTATTTGAAAACTTATCTTTATTAATAGAAAATTCAACTATATCGTTGAAAATACACTTATTTTGTTTAAAAAATCGATTTCTTTGAGAAAATTATTTTTTTTTTTGAAAGTTAATCTTTTTGTCTCAAATTCTTCTTAAAGGTCGAAAATGCAAGTATTCCAGTTAAATATTTATCATTCTAGTTAAAAATCCACCTTTTAGCTTGGAAATAAAATTACTGGGTTAAAAGTTAAAACTCTTTTGTTAAAAATTATTTTAATTTTTTAATAAACCAAAATTATTTTTTTAGTCGAAAATTAATATTTTTTAGTAAAAATCAATGTTCTCGGTTGAAACTTAATTTTTTTGGGCCCAAAATTAAATTATTTTATTTAAATATTCACCATATTATTTGAAAATTGATCGTTCTGGCTTGCAATTCAACTATTTAAGTCAAAGATTTACAATTTTATTGAAATTTAATCACTTTGTTTGAAAATGTAACTATTTTTGCAAGTTAGTTTTTTTATTATTGAATATAATTTTTTAAACTGAAAATTTAACTTATTCCACTCGAATAATTAAAAATGATCTTTTTCTTTGAAAGATAATCTTCTTGTCAGTTAAAAATTTAATTATTCCAGTTAAATATTTATCATTTTAGATCCAAATTCATCTTCTTAATTTTTTTTTCCGAACATTAATAATTTTAATTGGGTTGAACAATGAGTTATTTGATTAAAAAACTGTTTTTTCTTTGAGTGAAAAGGACTTTTTTCCGAAAATTTAACTATTTTGTTGAAAAATTGTTTTCATTTTGGTTGAAAATAATTTTTTTTTTCATCTGAAAATAAAACTATTATACCAGTTAAATATTTCATAATAATAATTAAAAACTTATTTTCTTTAGCTAAACATTCCTTTTTTTATTCAAAATTCAATTATTCAATTTTTGGTTGAAAAATGATATTTTTTATTTGAAAATACGTCTTGTTTGGTAGAAATTAATCTTCTTGGTTCAAAGTCTAGGTATATCATTTAAATATTCATCGTCTTAGTTGAATATTTCATAGTCTTAATTAAAAAATGTATCTGTTTGATTAAAGAGTAATTTTTTAAACTTCAAATTAATTATTTAAGTTTCGATTGACAATTTGTCTTTTTTCTGCAAAAATTAATTTTTATTATTTTGAAAACTGAACTATTTCAGTTGAAGGTTCATTGTTTTTTTAATGAAAAATCATATTTTGGTCTAAAATTCAAATATTCCAGTTGAAGATTTATCATTTTGATTGAAAATTGGTGAGCTAGGTTAAACATTAATTTTATTAACTAAAAATGTAACTATTCAATTTCCTATTCAATGTTTTTGTTTTGTTTTGAAAATTGTATTTTTTTTGGTAGATAATTAATCTGGTTGTTTGGAAATTAAATTTTTTCATAAAATTATTTATCATTTATTTAAAAATTTATCTTTTCGGCTCAAAATTCAACTATTCTAACTAATTTTTGTAACTGCAAGTTCAATTTTTCCACTTTTGTTGAAAATTTATATTTTTAGTAGAAAGTTCGAGTATTTGTTTCAAAATCCAGTTATTTAGAGTTTTTTCGGTCCATTGTGTTAAAGGATGTTGAGAATGTACGTGATAAATTAAAATAAATGTTGGAGTTTTGGGGCAAATATTAATATTATACTTTTAATTGGCCGGGAAAATTGAAAAACATGTCAAGAAAAAATCAGGCATTTATAATTATCCGCTGAATCGCTATCCTGATAATTTTTTTGAAATATTTTCCCGAATTGAAAAAAAAAATTATTACAGTGCACAATGTCGACATTTGGAACGTGATTGAGGCATTTAGGGAAAATGGCTTGAACACACTGGAGCCATCGAGTTCACTTGGAGTCTCAAGACTCGAAACACTTTTGTCTTCCTTATTTCACGCATTAAATAAAAGAGTTCCAATTTCTCATCAAGCCAAGGTCGACACAACTACGGCCTTACTTATGAATTGGCTGATAGCTGCTTACAGTGGGTGAGCAAATCCAGTCATTCAAAATATATATTGCAATCATATTGAAATAGTATATATATATATATATAAAATGGCTCATTATTAAATTTGAGAAATTTTATTCTTTAGTGAGAACAATAAAATCTCCGTATTCTCGGTCAAGGTAGCTTTGGCAACTCTCTGCGCTGGAAAATTGATGGACAAATTTCGATGTAAGATTAATTTCCGCAGTTTTTAAGATTTTCGGAACACCTTTTATGAGCCTCTTTTTCGTTTTGAACTAATTTGACAAGATGCGCTAATACTTTTAGGTAAAACATTTTTTTTGAGCATGTAGGGACATCAACGAAACTACGATGCTGTTGGTACCTGCTCAAAATTTTTTTTTGCCTTTGGTTGGTTGCCTTCTCATTTTTCTTTCTTTTTTTAGTTTTGTTTAAAAGAAAAAAGAATTTTCTCTTTTCTTTTTAGGAAAATTAAATTTTAGTTGTTCAAATTTATTCTTTGGATTCTTGGTTTTATTTCTAGGAACTCTGCACATTAGCTTGATTATTGGACTTTAAATCAGATTAAAAATTTAATTTAAATTTCTTAAATTTTAATCTTTTATGATCCAAGGGGTATCTTGTCATATTAAACGTATTTTATATAAAGGGCTAAACGCATCTTAAAAAAAAGTAGCCTAGAAGGATCCCGGATTAGCGGAAGTAAAAATTGAAATAAAACACCTCTTTGAAACATAAATCGAACCTTTATTTTCCTCTGCAGACATTTACTCGCAAATATCCGACAGTAATGGTCACATGACTCACTGGAGATTCGACGAATATCTGAGGGAAGTTCTGGCTTTGCCTGCCGCTGTTTATGAATCTCCATCCTTCGGATATACCGAAGGTCTAGCCAGTTCGATTTTTCTTCCGGTAAGTTTTTACGATTCTTTTATGTCTTTTCATTGTATTTCTTTGTCTATTCTTATTTTTTTATTGTCAGAATTTACCTGAAAAATAACTCTTTTTTTATTGTGCAGAACTCCAAGGTCACCGTTAATGACTTCCTGGATACTCTGATGTCAGACCCAGGACCACATTGCCTAATATGGCTTCCTCTTTATCATAGGGTAGCAGCTGTTGAATCTGGTAAGAATCTAGATATATTTTCTTCATTTTTAGGATTTCGGAGCAAGGGGTCTCAAAAGAAGATATAGTTGGGGAAGTAAAGGGAAGTTGGGAAGGGGCAGGGTGACCAGATGACTGGGTAGGAAAAGAAGGACCCCCCCCCAACTCCTCACCACCTCCCACCATTAAATTCTTTCCCACCCCTAGCCCAATTTGGCGCGTTATTTGAAAATTAAAAGAGATTATCCTGTGATTATAACCTGTGAATAATAAATATAGAAAATTAAACTCACAGCGACAGATTATTATTTATAGACTAAGAAAGTGAAAATAAAACTTGAAAAATTTAATTAAACATAACCTCGCAATGGCACTTACGTTACAATTGTACAGTGACATTGTCTTCGCAGTCATTGGAATAGTCAAGTAAAGAACGGGAACGGGAAACACAAACCGAATATATACCAGGTTATGGCTTTTACATACGATCAGCTGTAGGAAGGACTTCGGGCCGTTTCGAAATCGAAAATGTAACGGATTTCTTTTTCCATCGACGCACGTTAAAAAAAGAGTGTTCGTTTTTCGGCTTTCGACACTGTCTCAGACTGCCACTGAAGTTTCAACAAGCCTAATTTCTAGAAAGAAGTGTTGCGCGAATACAAACGTAGTGAAAAATGAGGTTAATCTAAGTAAATCTGTCATTTGTTAGTCCAAACTCTGCTATCGAATTTCTTCCGTTAATACTCTGCGCTGATTTGTTGAGGTTTAGGTCCGTTACTTGTCGTTGACCGGTGGAAACCATTAGCTGCGAAATATAGGTCAGGTTTGAAATAAAATGATGCGCTCGGTACACAGATTTTTGCTTGTAAATTAAACTTGAATGTTTATTATAATTCGTCAATATTTAATTGTTCATGGATGACATATTCTCTATTTGAATTCTAGAATAAATAACAATATTCGTGTATTGCAGTTAGTGGTAGGTGCGGCAGATTTAAAAAGGTTGGTATTAAGATTCGGGAAACACTTCCGTAAGGTCGAACAATTCGGAGTCAGGACTTGACTTTGTCCGTCTTATTTGTTTCTAAACAAATAAGAGCTGTTTGTAACTAACAAACAATTATTTGATTAGTTTTGTTCCTAACACACACACACACACACAAGTAAGTTTAGCACTTGATATCGCAGCACATCCGAATGACAAGTACCCGCCATTTAACGTCTCATCAGGTAGAAACTTTTAACTATAACTGACTTTTCTGAGCTCTGCGTCTATATTTATAATCTCGTGTTGGGCGGGATTTATCCCTACTTTTAGCTTTTAACCAATCAAAATACGGACGTCACTCACTTTTAGTGTCGAATAACAAATCATAAATGAGGTCACTTTGCTCCTCCAATTTTTATCACCGTAAAACGTCAATCACTTTGAGTGACAGTTTTCTGTTGTTAAGTCCAAAGGTCCTCTTTTTATGGCGTCTGACTAGCGCCATGACTCATTACGATTCTAAAAATAGCCCAAGACCTCAAGTTCCTAACCTCAAAACCGACTTTGGACCGTGAACTAAGCAATATCTTTGATGAAAGTCTTAATGTAGTTAAATTCGGATAAAATACTCGCATATAGGTTTCCTAAGCCGCAATAAACTTATAGTATTCGTAGAATTCGTGTACAATAATAATTACTTAATATTTATTGCTTCTATACATTCATAATCAATACCATATTAAAGCCATTTGAACTTTCCCGCCAGAGAATTTACTAGTTTTGAAAGCATTTGGTAAATGGGTCTTAGCGCCTTGGAGTTGTAGTTCATAAAAGGGCGCATGCCGTTACACATTGGTCAAACGACGAACGTTATCCCCATCGAGATGAGGCTTCGCTTGTAGAAATTGTGAACAAAATTTAGGTCCGCGCAATTCAAAATGCAAATATCGAGAAAATCTTGAAAAAAAGGACAGAAGGACAAAAAAGAAGGACAGAAGGACAAACATCGAAAAAGAAGGACATGTCCTTCCAAAGAAGGACGCCTGGTCATCCTGTTTATGTTTGTTGCATTTTTTTGTTAAAATGTATTCTTTTTTGTTGTGAATTTTCATATGAGGTTATTGAGGTTATATAGACGCCTTTCATATTGTTTCTAATCAATAAATTGTATTTAATTGTTGTATTTAATATTAATTGTTGTACTGTTGTTGCAACTATGGTAGAAGTAAACTTCTAGTTGAAATACCCGAGCTTCTTCCCCGAAGCGGCAGACTGCGCTAGTGTCCAGTGTACGGTCGCCGCCGCAATGCCTCCTCTTACCGCGCATGTGTCGTTCGGAGCGGGCTTATTTAAAATTAATAAATTACTTTTTTCTCCTGTGATTGCAAATTGTAATTAAATGATAGAATTTTTAATAAAGTAACATTTCTCGAATACAGAAATACACAAGCACGATGAACTAATAATTAAATATGTGAATTTCGAATAAAAATTGAAATTTTCAAAGAAATTACTAGATTACCTCCATTATTGCGATTAAAAAAAAAGTTTTAGAATTTACAGTTTCGTTTTACAAAATCATGAAGTTGGCGATTCGGCTGACGATTTCAAATTCCCGGTTATTTCACGGTTTTCCCCGGTCAAGTTTTTTCAAATTTTCCGGGCAACTGAAAGTAACATTCATATTTTCTGCCAAACGCAAACATTTATTTTAATGCATGACACAGCAAAATTTTGCAAAATAAATTAATTTGGAAAGAAATAATTAAGTTTTGCAATAAAAGATATCAAATTTTTATAAAAAATGGAGCAAATAAACTTTCGTTGAAAAAATTAATGTAAACAAAAAATGTATTTTCAAAACAAAAAAATAGATCAATTTTCAACCAAAGTGATAAATTTTCAGAGAAGATGATGAATCTTCAACTGGAATAGTTAAGTTTTACACCAAAAAGATTAATTTTCAACTAAAACGATGAATATTTAAATGGAAAACTTGAATTTTCAACCAAAAAGACGAATTTCAAATAAGAAATTTAAATTTAAAATAGAAAAATTAATTTTTTCCCAAAATATACCATTTTTAGACAAAATACATGACATTTTAACGAAACAGTGGTTGAATTTTCAACTAAAAAAATAATCATTTTTAACTGAATAGGTTAGTGACATTTTTAGGTTAAAGCATTAATTTTAAACCGAACATAAGAGTTTCAAACTAAAATAATGAATTTACTGAAATTAATATTATTATTATCGAATCAAGGCTCACTTTTGAAATTCTTCAAGTTCACAATTGGAAATGTATTATTTTTCTAAATTAATTAAATAAATGTAAATTAAAAATTACATTATAAATATCATGTATAAAATAATAAATTTAAAAAATAATTATTAATTAACTTAAATTTAAGTAAAACATTAATCTAATTTGCAAGAAAATAGTTTAATTTGGAATAAAAATGGAAATTTTTAACTGTATTACAAGATTACCTCCATTGATACGATTTTTTATAAAAAGTTTTAGAATTTACTGTTCCATAAAATATGATATTATATACATTTCTTTTTTTACTAGTAATTAAAATTATTATATTTTTGTATTATTTGAAATTATTTATCACGTATCTAATTTATAAAAATAATAATTTGTCATTTAATACAAATAATAATTTAATTAAATATAATTTTGGTGAGAGCTGTAAGACATAAAATTAGTTTTTTTTTAGTGAACATGATTATTTCCTCGTTAAAAAATTTTAAACGAATTATATCAGAATTTTTTCACATTGTGCGTTGCGAGTTCGTTTTTTTAGTTACAAATTCATTTGTTTGGTTAAAGATGACTTTTTTAACTTAAAATTTAATTCTATAAGTTTTGGTTGATAATTTATCTTTTTTAGTGAAAAGTAATTTTTTCTTTGAAAATGCAATTATTTCAGTTAAAAAATCATTGTTTTAGTTTAAAATTCTTACGTTTGGTTTGAAATTATTATTTTTTAGTTTAAAATTTAACTGTTTAGTTACAAAATTTCCTTCAAGTAAAAATTCAACTATTTTTAAAAAAGTTAATGAATTTTGTTTAAAAATTCATGTCTTTTTTGTTAGAAAATTAATTTTTCTCTTTTAAAATTAATCTTGTTGTTTGAAATTAATCTTTTTTGTTGAAAATTCAAGTGTTCCAGCTAAATATTCATAATTTAATTGAAAATTAACATTTTCTGTCTAAAATTCGACTATTCCAGTTGAAGATTCATAATTTGATTTAAAAATTCATCACTTCGGTGGAAAATTAAACTATTTTGTTGAATACCCATTTTTTTGTCATTAATTTTTTTCAGCTGAAAGTTTAACTGTTTCATTTTTGGTAAAAAAAATGGATACTTTTTTTGGAAAATTCCATTATTTGTTTCAAAATTAATTTATTTTGCATAGTTTTGCTCTATTGTGTTAAAGGATGTTTCGAATGAACTTCATGAATTCAAATAAATGTTTGAAACAGTAAATTGTAAATTTTTCTATAAAAAATCGTAATACTAGAGGTAATATAGTAATTTTCTTAAATATATATTCTTGATTTTTTATTTAAAATTGTAATAAAAACTTATTTTTAAATTATGCGTTATGAACTTTAAATAAGACCGCGCTTAACGACACATGCGCAGTAAGAACAAGAAGCATTGCGTCGGCGAATACACCGACCATGCTTCCAGTCAACAGTGCAGGAGGATAATGCGTCTCCCACAAGCGGAGTAGAGGGGGAAGAGGTCCCAGGTAGTCATCGGAGAATTGACTTTCCGGAAAAGTACGGGAAGGGAAATGAAGAAAGTGAGAATGAGTTGAAGAGGTGAAGTAGGGGAAGGGTGAAGGAGTGCATGTGGTAGTAAGAAGAGGGATAATGGAGGAAGTGATAGAAGGAACAGTAGAAGTAAGGGTAGCAAGGGAAGAGAAAGTTGTGAAAGGGAAGGTTCGGAAAGCGAAGGGACTTTGTGGAAAGGTATGGGAATGTCGGGAAAGATAGGGGAGGGGTTTTAGAAAAGTTGGGTGAGTAGGGGAGAGAGGAAGAAGAGGAGGGATAAGTAGGAAAAATTTGAAGAAGTAAATTTGGAAGTAAGAGGAGAGATAATAATGGAAGTGAGGGAATGATTGGTAATGGAAAGTTGGGGAGGGGAAGTATGGAAAGGCCGAGAAGGTTGGTAGTGAGATAAGGAAAGTGAGCGTGAATGAAGGAAGAAAGTAGAGTTTCCATAAGTCGGGGAAGGACGTTAAATTAAGAAAAGTGATAATGGAGGAAGTAAAAGGAGGAAAATAAGTAAAAGTAAGGCTAGCAAGAAAAGAGAAGGTTGGGAAAGTGAACAGATATTGGGGAGGGGAAGGATGGGGTAAAGAGGGGATGGGTATTAGAGAAGTAAGGGTTAGTAGGGGAGAGAAAGTGACGAGAGAAGAAAAAGATTAGCCATAAGTAGGGAAATCTGGGGAAGTGAAAGTGAAAGTAAAACGTGAGATCGTAAGGGAAGTGAGGGGAAGAGAAGTTAGGAAGGAAGGGATGCATTAAAATGAGCAGCGAGGGAAGGGAGGGGGAATTAGGCGAAAAGAGGGAGAGAAAGGGAGAGAAATTATAGCAAGGAAAGATTTGTATGACTTAATAACCCTATTAATAGGCTATGAAACCCTTTTTTTTCTACTTACACTAATTTTTGGCATTCTTTTCTATTGCAAAAAAAAATTAAACATGTTTACAGTGACGCATCCGATTATGTGTGATGCCTGTCACAGAGAGAACTTTGCCGGCTTTAGGTATCGGTGTCAAAAGTGCAACTCTTATCAGCTTTGCCAAGATTGTTTTTGGCGTGGTAAAGTTTCAGGAACACACAACAACGATCACGAAACAAGAGAATATAGCAGTTTTGTAAGTTTTGTAAATTATAATCAGTATTTTGATTTGTAAATTAAATTTTTTTTAAATCTTGATTGAATTTATTTATTTCAGAAATCACCAAGTAAGCAAATTGGACATTCGCTACGGAAAAGCTTTAGGTGTGTTCCCGAAAAAGGGAAAAATCATTTACCAAGGTTTCCAGAACAGCCAGAAAAAACCTTGGACTTGTCGCATATTGTGTAAGTAATTTTAAAAACAATAGTTAAAAATTCAGAGTGGCCGTTTCAATCGAAGAAAAAAAACGCGCTCATTTCCTGGTTCACACAAATTTTTCACGGTCAGAACAATAAAAAGTTATTAACTATTAGAGTTGTATTTTTTATTCGAAGAAATCAATACAGAACTTTAAATTAATTTGCATTTCAATTAACTAGTTTTAAATTAAATGTCGTTAAACTGCAACATTTTAAACTTTTCTAAATTGAACAGTTCCAAAATTTTTGGTTATAAAATATAAATCCACGCTATCTTTTTCAATGCTTTAAATTAAATAATGTTTTAATAAATTTGCGTATTTTCAAAGAGAAAATATCGTTTTAAAAAATTTCAAGTGAAAAAAAATTGAGAGATTTTTTTACCAATATTTTTTGAATCAGGAGATTAATTATTTGAATTTCTTCCCAATTACTAATTAATTGAAATTATTCCAGGAATCTTAGGAAAATTTTTTTAATATATTAAAAACTTTCCAAGTTCTATTTTAAAGTCCCAAAAAAGCTACATTTTGTTTGAAATCTATCCAAATTTTAAATTATTATTTTAATTTGTTCAGAAATTGTAAATATATTTTTCAATTATTCAAATTTTTCTAAATATTTTTTTTATTGTGCAAAGTAGAAATTTTGGAAATCTTTTTAAATGTTTACTTGAAATTAATTTGTAAAAAATCATTAAAATTTTTCCCGGGAATCAGTAGAAAATTTTTAATTATTATGAAACCTTCTATAATCCTTAAAAACCATCAAAATTTTATTTCCGAATCTACTAAAACCTACATTTTGTTCTACATTTTTAATAACTTTTTATAAATTTAAAAAACTCTTAGGTATATTTAAGAATGATTTAAGTGTTTCCTACAAATTTGGTTAAATTCTGCAAAATTAAAAAAATTGCCTTGAAATCTTCCTGATCCTTTTTTTACAATTTTGGAAATTTTTTGAAATATTCTTTTAAAATAAATTAAGAAAAATTGTTTAATATCATGAAATTATCTAAATCCTTAAAAAGCTTCAAAAATTCACATTTGGTTTTAAATGTTTTGAAATCTATTCAAATTTCTAAATATTATTTTAATTTTTCACATCCTTTTTTTGAACTTTAGAAATCTTGTTGAATATTCTCCAAAAATTAATTTTTCAAAATAGAAATAATTAAAAATTTTCCCAAAAATCTGTAAAAAAAATAAATAAAATATTTTGAAACCTTTGAAAATCCTTAAAAAGTTTCAAATTTTGAAATCTTCAAAAAACAACATTCTGTTGTAAATTTTTTATTATTTTAAAAAAATTTTTCCAAAATATTCGCATATCTTTTAAAATGATTTAAATGTTTCCCACTTTTTTTTTAATTCTGCGAAATTAAAATTATGGCCTTGAGATCTTCCAGATTCTTTTTTTTGTTGCAATTTTGGCATTTTTTAAAAAATTTCTTCAAATATTCTTATAAAATCAATTTTTTTAAAACAAAAAATTGTTCAACACCTTGAAATTTTCCAAAAGCCTAAAAAAACTTCAACATTTTTATTTAAAATTATTAAATTTTTTCACAAATTTTAAATATGTTTAAAAATGATTAGGCTTATTTAATTTTTTTCAATTCCGCAAAATTAAAAAAATGCTTTTAAATCTTTTACATTCTCTTTTGACAATTTTGGAAATCTCTAAATGTTATTTAAAAATTAATTTTTCAAAATAAAGTATCATGATATTTTTTTATAACTAATTTGGAAATCTTTCAAAATCCTTTAGAAAACTTATATTTTTATTTCGACATTTTTTATACCCTACATTTTGTTTTAAACTTTTTCAAATAAAAAATGTTTTTAAATTTTGCGTATCTTTTGAAATAATTAAAATGTTTGCTAAAAAAAATTCATTCAAAATTATCCCAGGAATCTTAAAAAAGACTGCTTAATATCTCAAAATGTTCTAAAATCGCTAAAAATCTTCAAAATTTTATTTCAAAATCTTTAAAATTCTATATTTCGTCTTGAATTTTTTCACATCTATTCAAATTTTTAATTATTATATAAAGTTTGTCAAAAATTTAAAATATGTTTTAAACGATTAGGATTTTTCTTATGTTTTTCAATTCCGCAAAATTAAAAAAAAATGCCTTAAAATCGTCCACATTTTTTTACAATTTTTGATATTTTAGAAATGTTTTAAAATATACTTCATCATCCTGAAACCTTTTAAAATCCTTAAATTTCAATTTTTCATGTCAAAATATTACAAAATCTACATTTTGTTATAAACTTTTTATTATTTTCGAAAATTTTCAGACACTTTTGCCTATCTTTTTAAATTATTTGAATGTTTCTTAAAAATTCCACAAAATTAAAGAAAACGCCTTGAAATGTTCCAGATTCTTTTTTTTTTTTTACAAATTTCGATATATTTTCGATATTTTTGTTTAATTATTTTTAAAAAATTTCCAAAACTTTTACATATTTTTAAAAATAATTCAATTTTTTTCTAAAATTTTATAAAAAATTCTGCGATATTGGAAAAATTATCTTGAAATCTTCCTGCTTCTTTTTTATAATTTTGGAAATTTTTCGAATTAAAAAAAAATCTTTTCCTTTCAAAATCGTTCACAAGCTTCAAAATTTTATTTGAAAATTTTCAAAAATCTATTTTTTGTTACATCTTTTCAAATAGTTTTTAACATTTTTTCAAAACTTTTACACATCTTTAATCTTTAACTCTTCATCTTTATAAATCAACCTTAAATTTTTCAAACTAAAAAATCATTTTGATTCTTATGTACCTTGAAAAAATGTTCATTCTCTTAAAACCCTTCAAAATTCTGAAGAAACTTCAATATTTTCTTAATTCATGAATCTTAAATTGTTACTTATAAATCAAAACTCAAAACGTTGTACAAATTAAAAGTTGTTTTAAAATTAAACTATTAAAGATTGTATGTTTGAAACTATTATTTTTTAAATTACATAATTTTGTATATTTTATTAAAAATTATTATTTAAAATGAACATTCAAATATTGTGTAATATTAAAAAATTGATTTATTTTTTTAGCTAAAACATTTCAAATTGAATTGAACGGGATTTGAAATTCAATGAAAGCATTTAATTATGCATCTATTAATTTAAAGTTATTCTGAAGACCTGGGTTTTCATCCCAACGGAGCTAAAGTCGATTTTTTCCACATCTTATGAATAAAAATCAATATTTAAATATTGATATGCGACCAAACAACAAAAAAAAAGTAACATCAAATATAATTGCTTTTAATTTATAACTGTTTGATTTATTTAAAACGCATTTTACAATTAAAGGGTTCGCGGCTCAAACCTGTTAACTGACATTTTTGTTTGAAATTTATTTTTTTGTATTTTCTGGAACATTTTTTATATGCAGTTAATATCCCGCAAACGAAACGGCAAAATTCCTTTTAGTTTTTTTAAAGTGGATTTTCGAAAATCGCGTTTTAGTATCTAGAGCATAGTTCCGCGGTCTAAACCTGTTAACTGCTTATGGCCTCTTATGGAAAATCCGTGCTTTTTCTCAAAAGCAGCTCAGTTTACTCGTAGAATAGGCCAGTGAGACGATACGCTTAGATTAGTAACAACCAAAATTTTTTGAAAGCACAGCGATGTTCGGTATGAGATTCCAAACATTTTAACATATAAAATTTTCCCGCAGCTTGAAAAACAACGTAGAAAAATGTGAGTATGGGAAAAACAATAGAGAATCAGCGGTAGAACACTGTAGATAACAGGTTTAGACCGCTGAACCCCTTGTAGATAACATATGAATAGTTTTCACTTATCATATAATGTTTGATTTCCATTCATATTATAAAACTAATGTGTATTATTTTTCTCTAGTAAATGAACAAAAAACAATTTACAGTTAAAAAAAAATATTGAAGATTACAAAAATAACACGGATGTTTCTTCGCCGTGTGATATTTCTAAAATGTCTGTGAACAGATTTAGACCGCGGAGCCTTCAATTCTCTTCATTCAAAAGTTACGCCTAAAAATGAAGACCGAAAAACCAATTCAAGCATAAAAATTTAATTTCAGACCACCTTCTCCTTTACCTTCTCACAACGGATTTCCAGATCCCGGTTTCATGGCTCCTTTCGACGCCGGTTCCATGGACAGTCGTTCGACATTACGAAGGTAATTAAAAAAATTGTATTGAAAAAAACTTGTTCTTCAATAAATTTCGATTTGATCTTTTATTTATCCAATCAGCATGGACAGTTCAAGATTGGACGACGAGCACAAATTAATAGCTAGATATGCACAGAGGTTGGCTCAGGAGGCACGAACTGTAGTAAGTCGTTTAAAATTTAACTATAGTTCTCGGTTCCTATTTACCGACTATAATGCTCTCAATTAAAAGCGGCTCTCGCGTTTTTCTAATGAGGTCAATTTCATATTCATTAATATTTTCACAGCCTCGCGCCGCTTCCAGAATGTCCCAGGCAGAGCAAACGGTAAGTCGAAGAGTTTGATAATAGTCCCTAGCGAATTTCGTGATCGTAAAGTTAACCACATATAGCTACCATAATTGATTTTCGAAAAGTAGGACAAAAAGCTTTGCAAAATTAGGACAGAGCAGGACAAAAATTTATTTCAAAAAGAAGATAAAGTAGGACAGGAAAGTTTGAAAAAAGAGTACGAAGTAGGAGAATATAGTTGGAAACCAGGTAAATGTAGGGGATAGTAGAATACAAAGGATTATAAATAAACAATATGTTTTTCAAATTAACTGTTTTATTAAATTGTATCAACGCTTAACATCGAATATTTTTATTGTTGAGCCCTGATTCATTCTAATCAATATCACAAATGCGAGTAACGGTGGCATCCTCCACACGCTAGAACAATTCTGTACCAATTCTAGAACGCTGCGACGTACGATCTGTAACATTTGTAGAAAAATTCTAGAAATCTGTTACCAGTGTTATGTAACAACTCTGTCTCAGATCTAGAAAGCTGTGAAAACCAATCTGAAACATTTCTAGAACAATTCTAGAACTCAATTACAAATGTTGTATAACAAATCATTAACATATCTATAACGCTGTGACAACCGATCTGTAACATTTCTAGAACAATTCTAGAACTGTGGTACGCTGCGTTATAAAAAAGCTAGGAAAATTTTATAACAGTTCTATAAAAATGCTATAACAGTTCTAGAACTGTTATTTATCAAATATGAAACAGTGTTATGTACTGCTCACAGCAATAGGATGTCCCGGGATATTCGATTTGACCTCATTTATGTGCCTGGTTATTCCTGGGATATCCGTCGGAATATCCTGCGAGTCGGAAATTTTTATATCTCCATAGATATATTTTGATCTGGGATAGCGGGTACGTATTCCCGGCTAACAAGAATTATACGTCTGGGACATCCACATTAGGGATATTCACAAGGGTCAACTCGACCATAGTGTTAGCGAACTTATCTTTGTTCCCAATTCGTTCTAGAATACACTTGTAACAGTGTTCTATAACACACTTGTAACATCGTTCTAGAACTTCGATATAACACTGTTAAGGCACAGTTCTATAACAAACTTGAAACAAATATTATAGAACATCTGTGTTCAGTTTGTTCTAGAACAATTCCATAGCAACTGTTACAGAACAGTGCTGTCACATAGTTCGAGAATAGCCATGTCACAATTTTGTCACAGGGTTCTAGAAAACTATTACCTTTTTGTTCTAGAACATTTCTGTCACCATCTTGTAACAACTGTTATAGAACACTGTTCTATTTTTGATCTGGATCAGTTACAGAATGTGTTTGCTGGGTTATATGCAAGCTTTTCTTGGTTTCTGATCGTCCAGTGTGCTTGAAAAGTTAAAAATAACGAAATCTGAAATTAGAAAATACCACCTGGTAATTGTAGTTGTCACTTGCGTGTGGTTAGATATAATTTTTAGGTTATGTCGTTATGATATCGGCGTTAAGAATTGGTGGCCATTTTGTTTAGTCTGACAAATGAACAAAAAAAATAAGACTCAAATGATCGTTGGAGCAAAATGCTCTGCAACAAAATTGATCCTTTTTTTTTACTGTGCGTTCACATCTGCTGGAAGTAGAATAATTGAAGAAGATAGAAATTCGGAATGGTAGAAGATAGACGGAAATATATATTGACAAAGAGGTAGAAAAAATTAGAAACCGCAGAACTGCCATGCGCCATCTGGTGTCAAAAAATTTAACTAGTCAAAGTGGGTCGGTATCAAAAGCCACGTGCTAATTGTATTAAAACTAATGAAACAAAATAATTAAAATAGCTGTGGTTAAGAAAGTGTGATAAAAAAAACCCGTTTCAGTTCAGGAATGGGTGCTAGAGGGATGAAAGTTAATTCCAATGTAAAAAAATGTATCGTGAGAGTTGAAAACGGCCATGCGGTGGCGCTGATAGTAACTTTTTTCTACGAAATCATGCAGTACCATAATAAAATTATATAAAAATTGCAAAATAAATATAAAAAACCCTTTAAAATCATTTTTACTTCATAGTGTAGTTAGGCAATAAATAAGACTTATGCACTTACTTATTATTTTGTTCAATAGAGGAAAAGACGGCATAATTGACATAATTCAAACAAAATACAACAATTGCACAAATATTCAGAACTTTTCAAAAATAATAAAAAAAAGTAAATAACGAAGACACAAATGAATGAAAAAAATGGCCGAAAATATAAATGATTACGGAATTATAACAATTCTATTATTTCAAATTCCGACAAGATTTTTAATTGACAAAAAATAAAATCCCAAATTTAAAACCATCCGAAACTAAAATTTACCGATTTCGAGAGAGAATTATAAAATAAATAAATAATTAAATTCCCACAAATATTTCAATTCCCGAAATTTAGAACTGGTGAACATAGTTAATTGATTATTTATTTATGAGCTTTTTATTAAATTACAAATAAGGGAAATAATTTAATTAATCATTCATTAATTATTTATTAATTTTTCCGGAAATTTTAAATAATTTATATTTTTGGCAATTTTTTCGCTAATTTGTGGATTTGTTATTCATTTTTTCGTTATGTTGTATTAGTTCCGGATATTCAAAAACTTTAAATGTAGTGATGAACAAATTTTTTTATGATGCCGTTTTACAATATAATGCTACAGTAGTCTTAAAGAAAGACTATTAACGAGTATTTCTTATCTTTGGCAACACTCAAATTAATCAAAAATTATTTCTTGAAGGTTTATAATAAATCCATGTTGAAATTAATTTCTTAGAATTGAGAACAAGAAAATAAGTATTAAAATTTTGTTGTTAAGTGTATGTAAATATAATTTTCATGATATTTTTGAGAAACTTAAAAAAAAGATTTTTGAATATTGCAGACGTGCCAGAAAGAATGTAGAAGATTTTAAAGATATTTTTATATTTCGTAGGATTTTCTGAAATATTACAAAAAATTCTAGTCTTTTTAAAAGATGTTTAGGAAAATATTTTCCTGAAAATATTTTTAACGAACTCAAATTTTTCTCCAAAATTGGAAACATTCAAAATTTAAAAAAAAATACCTTAAAATCTCCTAAATTTTCCCAGGAATTAAAAAAAAAATGTTTTTAATTTCTTGAAAAGTTTCGATATTATTTTAAAGCTCTAAAAATTAGTTTTGAAATCTTTAAAAATCTGCATTTCTAAAAATCTTTTTAAGCTTAAAATTCATTTTGAATCTCTTCAATTCTACTAAATATTTCATGAATTTACTCGATTTTTTATTTGTTTTTATTTTATAATCTTACGAAATTGAAACATTTTTGTTTAAAGTCTTGTAAAAGCTTTTTCCAAATCGTTTGATATGTTGAAAAATATTTTTTAATTTTCTCTTCGACTTTATTTTCAAGAATATAATAATATTAAAAACTTTAACACAAATATGAGGAAAATTCGTCTTTTTTTTTAAATTTTATCACACATTCTAAACTTTCTAAGCTCTAAAAATTATTAAAATTTTTCCTGCCTTTTTATTTATTCTGAAAATTTAAAAAATCTCTTTAAAATTCTTTATACTCTTGTGGAATTCGTTAAAACATTTAGTATTGTGTAGAATTTGTTAACATTTTATTAAGTGCTGCAGAACAGTATGCACGTATATTTAATTTAAAAATATATACTATCGATATAACTTGATTATTCATTTAAAAATTATTTATTATATGATTGGTTTTATTCCATAAGTATAAAAAAATTAAAAATTTCAATTATTATATTACTAGAAAAATGGAAATATCACCTTTTTATAACACAAATATTTCTAACTTACAGTTCTTATTTGTTGAAAATTTCTTTTTTTTAAACTCATTAATCGTATATCTTTTTAAGTTCTATTAACATTATTCAATGCAATTATTATTTTTTGACTTTGAAAAATTGTATTTTTGATTTCATATTAAAATATTTTTTTAAATGTTGCTCTCACACAAAACGTGCACTGTGACAACCTTCTATATCGTTTCTGTTAAAACGATTATATTCCCTACTATTGTACTGTTGTCGCAACCACTAACACTACAGTAATGTGGCATTTTTATTAAAAACCGTTACAATGAAACTTCTATACAAAACATTTTTAACTGTCAGAGAAAACGCATTGTAGAATGTAAACTTCTCGTTGAAATATCCGAGCTTCGTCCCCGAAACGGCAGAGTGCGCTAGTGTTCAGTGTACGGTCACCTTCTAGTCTCTTTAATACTCTTTGGTTAATAGATGTATGGGATCAGTGTTGCCTTTTTGAGTACAATTGTACTTTTTGCGTTCTACTTTCGGCTGGTGAGTACGTGAGTACGCCTCTCGAATTTTCAGTACACTCGACAATGTACTTTTTTTTTAGTACATTTGACTACAAAATTGTTTAAAAAAAAATTATTTTAGCTTTTTTCTTCGCTACGAATCACAACAGCAAGTACACATTTATCATTCCTTCGTTGGCTCACGCGTTCATTCATTAGAGAAATGGAGCCAATCACAGCCAATGAAAGAACACGTTTTGAGAAGATCGAAATCTAGTGGTGTTCTGTAATTGGCTGTTATTTTACGTTTTGCTTGCATAAGATTTCACCCTAGACTTGAAAGCAGTGATCCCAACTTTGGCATGTTGAGCTACTGCGTTTGACTGGCGCAGCGGCCCTCATTAGTCGCTATTGGCGCGCCAAATAAAAATTAAAAATTATATTTATACAGACCGTCATTTCAACCCCTCATTAATATGCATTATTTTTTCCATCATGAATAATTAATTGACATTTTGTATTTGGAAAATATTTTTCATTTTTAAAAGATTTTTTTAATAAAAAATAAGTTCACAAATTTAAAAAAACGTTATCATTTTTTGAAAGAAAAACTGTAACAAGTGATAGTTGACATTACTCAAGATTTTAATTATATCAACTTTTGAATTTCGCGCTAAAATCTTGTTAGATCAAGTCTATTCCGAGGCGCTGAGGTCGAAAGTACAATTTCAGACTTTTCAGTACAATTTCTTCCTAACGTGCGTACATTCCCAGATTCTCATCCCTTTATGGGATGAGATAGAGAAGAGCGGATTGAACATGATAGACAGGAATTTAAATTAATAGAGATAGAAAGAGATTGTCATGAATATATAAAAGATATGATGAGATAGAGAACAGGGGATTACGATCCTAAATTTGGCTCATTTTATGACTAATTTTCGCTATTTTTAGCAGGGAAGAGCACCATCAGATGCCAATATAGCATCCTTGGAAGCGTCGAGGGCTCAGAGGGAATTAATTTCGCAACTGGAGGCGAAAAACAAAGAGATAATGCGGGAGATTGCAAGGTTAAGGTATACCTGTGTCGTTTAACTTCCTTTATATCGAGCCTAAACCTCGTGATCATCCTACCGAACCATCCTAGAGTCACGCATGTTCAAAGTTTTCGGTTCAGCTTCTTGTATCCTTGGTTGCATAGAGTGCACTTTTAGAGTAGAGTAAAAATTGAATACAATAATATGAAACACTGTACAATTTGAAGAATTACACAATCTAAGGGATTTAGAGTTCTTCATAATTAATTGGGAAAAGAAAGATTGGCAGGATATGTTCTAGTCAATGACTTCTTTTATAAAGATTACATTTCGATCTTAATTGAATTTTTAAAATAGAGGCACTAAGAACGAGAGGTCACGAGATGGGCGTCGCTGATTCGACTGGAGCTTCACAGGGTGAAAGTACATCCAAGTTCATTAGAAACGTTAATTAGAAATTCTTGGCTACCTAAGGCCTATTGGATCGAAAAAAATCGCACCTATTGGATTTTGATGTACTTTCACCCTGTGAAGCTCCAGTCGAATCAGCGACGCACATCTCGTGACCTCTTCTCGTAAGTTTAAAAATCCTTTTCAATCTGCAGGGTTGCTTATACATACTAACAATTTTTTTTATTTTCTAATTATTTATTTTCCTACTTGAACAAATGTAATAATCTGAATAAATTGGTTTAAAATTAATAAAAAATAAAATGATCTTTTGGTTAGAAGTACTTGACCTTGGAATTCGAAACAGCAACAGGAATCTTGAACCAAATCAATGAAATCGAAAGATACTCACGCAATCTTAAACTTTTCTATTTAAAAATCTGGATTAGCACATTAGGAAGATCTACTACACCATACCGTTGAAAATTGTGTGTTCTCTCACAATTTTGAACGGTAATCTACATTTAGCATAGCTCATACATCATTCAGGCACAAAATAACAATATCAAGATTCATCACATCACAAGTCACAAACAAGTTAGAAAAAGAATAGCAGGCAATAGAACATAGATTAGGCTATTCTGCTATCGTTTTTCTTGTATCACGTCACAACCCAATTTTAACGTAAAATCAATTTTCAATTGTTAGGAGGCAACAAGAGATTGAAGCAGCTGGTTTGGAAAATCCTGCCTTGATGTCAGAATTGAGGGCTCTTAGGCAAAGAAAAGATGAGCTAGAGACTCATCTTGCGACTCTTCAAGATTCTAGGAGGCAGTTGATGGTACAACTCGAGGGTTTGATGAAAATGTTAAAGGTATGTCCAATCTTCAAAATTTAAAATAGGACTAAAAGTCTTTCATGTAACACGAGAATGTTTTTCTCGCGTTTTCCAGTGATTTAGGGACCCAAAGTAGGTATTTGTTGATTATGCGGTGTTTTATCCTTTTAGGTCGATAAAGTGAACTTTAGTGTCATATGCGCATGCGCATATTGGTAGCCTCTAACCTAACCTCGAAAGTAAAACGTGCTACACACATACTCTATCGACGGATAGCAGTAGTGTCTAAATGTGATTGGTTAGATAGGTGATAGGGTATTTACTCAAATCCTAGAAAAAAATTCCCTGACAATTTCCAATTAAAACAATTCATTTTCTACTAAAAAAGGCAAATTTTCAACCAAAATGATGAATTGTCGACTAAAATAATTAGTCTTCAACCTGAATAGATCAATTTTTAACTAAAATTATGAATATTTAAGAGAAGCATTACAATTTTCAACTAAAATTATGAATCTTCAACTATAATAGATTATTTTTTGATCAAGAGGATTAATTTTTTACCAAAAACGTCCATTTTTTAAAGCAAAAAACATAAGTTTACAACTGTAATAATTAATATTTAACTGGAATACTTTTATTTTTAAACAAAAATATTAATTTTCAAACAAGATGATTAATTTCCAAAGTAAAAGATTTATTTTTCACCAAAAAATGACAATTTCTCAACAAAATACATAATTTTTCAATTAAATAGTCGAAATTCCAACTAAAAAAGACACAATATTTACAACCATATAGTTGATTTCAACCAAAAAATATATTTTAATTTTCTGATTAAAAACAGTTGAATTTTCAGCCAAAAATATAAATGAGTAAGATTAATTTTTTACGAAAAAGAACTAATTTTCAACTACAAATAATCAATTTTTAACAAGAAGTAAAATTTCATGCTATGTTCCAATATGAGCAATATAACATGAAATATTGTAGAAATATGGATGCAATAAAGTATGTCTGCTTTTTTGCAATATGAGATCGATAAATTTCGATGATTCAGTACGAAAAGAGCCCGATAGATGGCACCGCTGGATGAAGTTTACGTGCCCTGCACTAGCGATCTGCCTTACAGACTTTAGAAATGGATGCTGCAGAAAGTTTCTTTACCGACTAAGCTTGGTTAGGAAAAATTATCTTGTAAAATATAGAAATTTGTATTTTATACCATAATCTACTGTTCTATTCTGTCGGATCCTCGAGCATTCATTTCTTTTGATATGATTATGCAATTTTATCAAGGGTAAGGAACACGACGCTTTTCGTTCCAGAACGCTAAGAGTCGTCGAGCTGAGCAAAGCGCCCTTGTATTCATAAAAGCCCACGATTTCAGGTTGAAGAACACTTAATTCATTCTCGACTAGAAAGTTTAACTTAAAGCCATGTGACGGGAGGGTCACGTGACCAAGCCTGGTCTTCAATTTTCCTTTCCCAACTTACGTCTATACGAAATGAGGTATCGCTCTGAAAGTTTGGGAAATGAAAGAGGAGGTAATAAAGTCCATGTCTCTGCTTTGTTCCGGTGGAAATGCTGAGAAAAATTTTTTTAAAAGAAAATACCAGTGTTAGTTTTCTTTCCCAACTGTTGTCAATCCCTGCAAGCAATTTTCAATGTTGTCAATGGCCTAGTTATGAGGTTCACATTTATCAAAGTGGGGCTAAACAGCAAAAATCGCTCACGAACATTATGCACAAATAATGCAAAAACTAATGTTTGCACTTGAAATGCAAATAAACATATTTGGTCTTACATACGTATCAGTCTGGTATCAGCTGTGTCAAAGCACTTCTGCTGTAAAACCTAAATGTGTCCGTCGATAATCGTTATTTGCATAAATAAACTTTTTTTTTCCTCCAACTCTTTGCAAGACCACAAACGATTCTTTCATATTTATTAACATTTCCCGAAAAAAATGTCCGTGTTATTTAAACTTTTATTTTTCAATATGGGTGAAAAAATATTGATCTTAGGGCTGACTTGATCAGCTGTTATACTTATCACATGGCCTTAATATAATGTCAAAAATCACATCAAAACAAATAAATGCTCGAGATATCGATAAAGAAAACGGAGTAGCCGTCAGGATTTCTTGGCTCTTGGATCACCACACCATTTGACAGCCCACCACGACCAAACGCCATTATACCTCGTGGTGAATTATTTTCAATATATCAGCTAATATTGCAAACTTTATTATAAATTGGCAACAATTCCTTATATCTGTATAATGATAATTATATCTTAATAATATCAATTTATAATAAATCTGCAATATCAGCCAAAATATTGAAAATAGTGCACGATGCATGGCATTCGGTCGTTGGTGTCAGTCTGTCAAATTGTGTGGTGCTCTAAGAGCCAAGAAATCCTGACGGCTACTTTGAGGTTCTTTGCCGATATCTCGAGCATTTATTGTGATGTTATTTTTAAAACATTACATTAAGTTAAACTTTCTGATGGAGAATTAATTAAATATTCATCGACCTGAAATCTTGGGCTTTTATGAAAACTGGGACAATTTACTCAGCTCGGCGACTCTCAGCGATGTCGAACGAAAAGCGTCATGTTCCTTGTCAGAATAAAACAGTGGATTATGGTATATATTCCTTTCGAATTTTCTACAAGCTTCTTTTTTTCGAAGATAGCTCAGTCGGTAAAAAAACTGTCTGCAGAAGCAAGCAATTTTTAAAGTTGTCGGTAAGGTAGATCGGCAGTCATCAAATATGGATGATTCGATTTTTCAGAACCACCAAGCCTCTCCAAGGTCAACACCAAACAGTTCACCACGAAGCACAAAATCACCACCGCTGCCTCCGGGTGCAATTCCCAGTAGCAGGTCAGCACCACCAACACCTGGTGGGCCTCTATCGGCCATGCAACAACAACACCAAGTTCAACACGCGATGTCCCAAAGCTACCAAAGCCCAGTGCCCACAACATCAGTAGCAAATATGTCGGGAAACGCTATGCTAGGAACGGTACAGAATCCTATACCGGATAATCTCTCTTGTGTTGGAGGAGATGTAAGGTAGGAGGGCATGTGAAGGAAATTGTATTGCGAACTGAAATAAAGACACGAATAGTCAAAAAGGGGGGGAAGGGAAGAACGATTGCTTAGCAGTAGAAACGAGTGAATGTCAATCAACAGATTTTCACTTGGCCAAAGGCGGTTTAGATTTCTGTTTTCAATTTGAATTCAAGACGAACCGTAGAGAGGAAAGAGCCAACATCACCCTAAGTCAAAAAAGTCAATGCCATCACCAGCAATCAAAGCTAAAAATTCGTTTTTCAAAAAACCACTATTTAATTACTTTTGGCCAGTGACTACCGTCGATTTGTTAAAAATTAGATGCGATGAGCAGTTTTAAAGTGCATGTCATAAACACAGGCTACAAAATATGAGCATGAGAATTAGACAGCTTTATGTAATTTCGTACTTTCGTTTCAGCGTTTTTATTATTTTGTACCAGCTTTCGTTTATGGATTTTTTACATTCTTACAACAAAATATCGTCTAAAAACAATTTGCACTTTCGCGTTTATTAAGATTTTGCGGCCTGTTTGTTAAACTATTGAAATTTTTATTGTGGCGGTTTTGTTTGTATTTCATTTGTAAATTTCTATACAATTTGCGGTAACGGGCGAGATAGTTTACGTTTATTAGTTTTAAAGGGTTGATATAATTATATTAATTGTTTTTCAAGAAATATGATCTTTTATTTTTGTAAGTATAGATGCGAATGAGTTGATCTAATCGTGAAAATATTATTTTAACTGTTTATTCTATAATTGATTAATGTATATTGTAAAATCGGAATCATTTCGAGTAGTGTGACAGGATCTTTTCAATCCGAGAAAGTTTTTATTGTTGAAAAATCTGAAATGATTTCAATTTGGCTGTATTCAATATGTTACTTTGTGCGTGTTTCTAAAGTATTTAGCATGGACTTCCGTAATAACAAGTGGGGTGTTCCTTATTACTTAAAGATAACATTTTTCCGAAATGTTGAGCAATATCGGAAAAAGATAATATTTTCGAAAATAAGGAACATCCTAATCATAAGCAAGATTTTTATTTGCACTGCACCTTATCAAATTTGAAACCCAATCACGTTTTATTTCCACCTCCTCAGCTTTACAGAAGCAATTCCAATGAAGTTTGAAACTTCACGCAGAAGTCAAACACTAGTACAAAATAATCTACTATTTAAAAGATATTTTATTAAAGTTTAGGGAAAATTATATATTTTACGTCCGACTGCGCTGCATGTGCGTGTGTTTTAGCAACACTAGCAGCGAAAATCAATTTTTATTAGCTTGTGTTCGCTTATCTATTAGTGTCTTATCATCCGTAGCAATGTCCAGTGTACAGTAGAATATTGATGATCTGTTAAAGCTGGTAATAAAAGCATGCTAAAAGAAAGTTTGATTTTTCATCTTTTATTTCAGGGTGGTCACTGAACCGGAAAACTACCAATTTTTTCAATAAAAAAAGAAAGAATTGAAAAAAATCATTGAGGCTGTTGGAACTCAAACTTACCAACCTCCGGTGATAATTCGATTTTTAGGTTTTAAAAATGCAATTTGAACATTTTCCAGATCCCGAAAAGGGTTTCGTGGTGGGGGTATGTGCGTCTACTATATAGTTTTTCGGAAAAAAATCCGGTAACTGCCAAAAAATAAGAATAAAGTGGTGTAGCAAAACAGTGAATTGAGCAGGATGCCGACTAACAGCTGTTGGCGCTGATAGATCAACTGTACTTAACCGTACTACCAAAACTCAGCCCTGTGCGTCTCTCCATATTTCAGATCTTAACTTCAACCCGCAACTATCCGAAGTTCATTAGTTCCAAATATCTCCATCACGGCGCTGTTTATGCCATCCCTCCCTGTTTTTGCAGAAAAAGCAACAGGACTAGATCACTTTTTTAAAATTTCTTAGTAAACAGAATGTTATTTTCATGCAAAAAATGATTGAAATCAAAACAATGTTATTCATTTAACATTTCAAAACAGTTTTCCAATCATTCTCTATGAATACTAAAGAGAAAATAATAATTAGAATGTCGCACAATAATCCTATTAAAGCGGAATATATCTTAGATGTGAATTTGAATAAAAAATAAAGTATGAATTTAAAATTTATTGAATTGAAATAAACGTATATTTAAAAAAATGTTATTTAATAATTAGTGAGAATTGCTTTCTTTATACTTTTATCATGATATCCTTCAAACGAAGTCTTTAAAACAAGGATGTAAAAATATTGAGAGAGTTGACCATTTTTTAAACTAAAAACAAAAAAATGTCGATTCTATTCTATAAACATTTAATCATTAATATTATTATATTATGTATTAATTAATGGTATCATGATAATTTATTTATTAATAAGTATTTAATAATAATTATTCTGTACACGAAATTTTACAAAATTTTAATTACAAACACATAATTCATAAGTTTTAGAAATTCGAAAACTTAAAATTAAACCGTTTCTCAGCCTAATACTTGTCGTCGTCGAAATTTAATGTTTCTATTACTCTACATATTCCATGTTTAATTATTAATACTCACGTAATCGTCAGACATTTTTTCACCCAATGGCCAGTCTCTCTTCTTATTCGCTCCGTGCAAGTGACTGGAGGGGATAGCCAGAAAGTATAACAGCGCGCAGGGTGGCGAAACGTGAAAGACTGACGGCCGTGTGTCGTGCAGTATAAACAATGTGGGGTAAATAAAAATTAACTGCTTTTCTGAAATTCATCATTGTACTTGCAATTTTTATTTGAATAACTTTCATTGAGCATTAAAAACAAGAATCAGTCGGGACCGTGCGAAAATTATTGTTTTTATATACGTTTCATTGAATGAAGTGTCATTTTTTGGAGGTTAAATTTTTCGAAAAACTTCTGAAAGGTGGTCAGATGCAACCCGCTGGCTCTTCCTATCCAGCCTATGCTTTAGAATTGTCATGAGAGTTGACCGCGACCACGGTGGCGCTGATTGTTCATTGGGCCGAGATTCATTGAAATGCATGGGAAGAAACGTAAAAATTAAATTTTTATATAATAAAAACATTTTATCGATTTTTCTTCTGCAGTACGCTAATCAAGAAAGCTTCTTATATTTTTCAAAGCAAAATTTATTATGAAAAAGTGTAAGTTGCTCGAGTTTTAAACAAAACTTCGGTTTACTTTTTGGCGGCCAGTTCAAATAGAAGTTCTGTCATCTCTATTTAAATTTTGCTATTATTATTTATTGTCTTAACTAAAGTGATTGTAATTTTTATAATCCTTTTTTTTTAATTTTGGAGTAAAATTGAATTTATTGTTTTAGCCATGGAGTTTTGATTTCTCAGCTAAGACTTTTTGTTGCTGTTTCTGTAAAAAAATGGCATAAGAAAGGGACATTTCAAAAAGTATATCAATGGTGAAACATTGATAAAATTGCTTTATAAATCGCTAAATATATAAAGAACAGTTTATAATATGATGGCACAGAGTTTTTCTTATTTTATTAATTATTTTATTTTGTATTTAATACATAAAAAAATTAAGGCAAAAAAGGAAGTCTATAGAAGTTTTTAATTTTATTATGATTTTGATCTTTCAATATTGTTGTAAATTGGAAGTCGTTGTAACTATAGTTTCGATTTTCAAAAACATATTTGCAAAAGCAATATTTAGGAAAATGAATAGTCTTAAATAATTTTTTATTATTGTTTCAAATCTTATGACGAATGTTAAAAAAAGTACAAATTAATTTCATAATTCGTCTATAATTATAAGTAAATTTAAACGGCTTTCTTTAAGAAAAGAAAAATTTTAATATAAATTTAAATAATAGTTTATGTGCTATATTAACATAAAAATTAATAAAAATAGAACAGACTGCCGTTTTTGTGTCCATTTTTTTATTTTGGAAAAATTAATTTTTCAAGTATATATAC
>NC_046657.1:26506398-26510170 GCF_010883055.1 Belonocnema kinseyi | reverse complement strand
TCTCCCATATAAGGTCATCAGGGTGGAAATGCTTATGACAGATTGCATCCCCCGCTTTCAGTTTGATTTCATCGCGAAAAATCGCTATTTGCCAAAGTTTTATTCTTTTTTCATCCCTAAGCACAATAATATATTTACATTTTTTAGTGCTTAACTGCTTGTAACTCTATCCACATTTGCACCCGACAATCACACATTTCACCATTTTTAATAACAACTTTTTGTTCAGTGGATGTCAAACTCTTGTACTTTCCTGTTACTAAAAGTAAAAATACTTGAAAACGCCTTTTCTTAAACGAAAAGTGTAAATATTTACATTATCACATGCATTTGCGTAGTTAGTCGGCCCAATGCACAGCCAGCGCCACCGTGGTCAACGTTTCCGTCAATTTCAACTCAGAGTGCCAGGGAGCTGGTCAGATGTGACTAACTCTCCCCCACTTCACTTGAGTAATAATAATTAGAGTTTTGTGTATTTACTCTTAAATTCCGGTGTAAATAGCAGAAACAGCTTCCTGTATCTAGCTGGTTTTAAGGTTAAGTAACAAACTAAGAGAAATTTAACCTACACTTCAATCACACTTGCTTTTTCAAGTCAAAAACAGCCCTCGGAAACAAAAAAATATTTAGAAACAATAATTTCATCGCTTCCCACGAGTGATTCTTGTTTTTAATGACGAATTGAAAGTGTTTCAATAAAAATTTCAAATAAAATGATGAAATTAAGAAAAGCCGTGATTCTAAAGTATAGCCTGATTTTTAAAGCAAAACCTATACTTACTTTCTGCCTTTCACCTTGACTGATAAAAATATATCCTGCCTGATACAAAATACCCAAAAATCCGGTATATTATTTTCTTTACAGCTTTTTTTCTCCAAACTCCTCTACTAAACAAATGTAATCTATCCTGCGCAGTACCTCACTGTTTCACTTTCAAGCCGACAGATGTCGCGATCAGACTTGCACGGAGCCAATAGGGTATGTAGTACGGCTCATAGTGTTGGCACTCCCATGTATCGTTTTGAAGACATTAAGTTTTAGTTTTGGGGGCCAACGCTAGATGGCGCCGAGTCAGTAAAATTCACTGCGCATGTGCAACCACAATATTTTCAATTATTTTGACATCTCGAAAATAAACATTAGTCGAAGTGTCAAATTGACTTTGTTATTGTATAACACTATCTGAAAGTTGTATTGTGTATATTGTTATACGTACTGTGTTTACTATTGCATGCGGATTTAAGAAAATGTGTTGATTGGTAACTATTGAATAAAAAAAGGAAGTACTATTTGCTTGATTAGAGGTTAGGTTTTTGTCTTCTTTCAATTACAAAACATGGTGCCTCTATTATTCAGATGAATATTTTACGTATAAAAAACGTTTTTATGCATACGTTTTTCATCATTTGTAATGTTAATTTACAAGAAAATAAACAAAATAAATATCTACGGGAATTTTGAGGAAGCAAAGTTTGGAAACAATTTCTGTCAGGGATCTGTAGGTTCATTTACTTTTAGTGGCGAAGGCCAACGTTAGATGGCGCTGATTTGGAACGTAAGTCCTCAAAACAATGTATGGGAGTGCCACCACTTTGGTACGGCTGAGCTAATCAGCGCCAATGACTGATGGTCGGCTTCCTGCTCAACTCACGTTAATACACCAGTTTACTTTTATTTTTTAGCAGTTACCGGATTTTTTTTCTCGAAAAACCAGATACCAAGTGGTTCCAAAACCACCGCGACACCACTTTCGGGGTCTAGAAAATTTTCAAAGTGCATTTTTAAAACCTCAAAACCGAATGATAGTTGGTCGTTGGTAAGTTTTGAGTGTTCCTTAGATTTCCCCATTTTTGTGCTCCCGGTTCCAACAGTCTTAAAATGATTATTTTGATGAAAAACACCATAGTTTCTGCTACCATTTTATAGCTTGGCGTTTTTTAATCCGGCTGAATTCCGAATTCTTTTGATTTTGCTGAATTGCCAGAGTATATATTAGGGTAACGCAAAAATGCACATTATGGAATTTTTTAATCGCGAGTTCATCAAATCGTTCCCCTATGGAAACAAACAAATATAAATTTTCTATTAAAAAAAAAACTTTTCGTCGATAATCAAACAAATTTGGTGTCTTATGGACTTTAACGCGGAAGACATACATTTTTTACTTCTTCGATTTTCTTCAAGAAATTATAAGTCAATTTATCTATTAAAAAAAAATTGTCGTCGATAATTAAACAAATTTGGTGTCTTATGGAGTTTAACACGGAAGGCAAACATTCTTTAATTCTTCGATTTTCTTCTAGAAATTATAAGTTAATTTATAATTTTATAAATCTTCAAGTTAAACCTCAGGGCTCGCTTCAGACTTTGCTACACGATTCAAAATACTTGAATAACGACTAAAAATCGAAGTTTTTAAAATAAAAAAATATGTATATTTTTGGGCCACCCTAGTATATATATGCTGATTCAAATGAGCTTTATACTAAGGGATCATCCATAAACTATGTTTTCACGGGGGGTCACGCAAAATCTACGGTGGGTAACGGAAAGGGAGGGAGTCCCACTCAAAGTAACGTAATTCAAACTTAGGGTTCGGAATTCTTCAAATTTCTTAGAGATTCGTCTCTTTTGGTAGTAAATTAATCATTTTGTTTAAAAATTCATCTTTTTCGTTGAAATTCAACTTTTAGGTTGAGTAGTCTTGAATTTGGTTCAAAATTTGTTTTTTCTTTCTTAAAAATTCAATTTTTTGTTTGAGGATTCTTGAATTTGATAGAAAATTGGTCTTTTTGGTAATAAATTAATCTTTTTGTTTAAAAATGCGTATTTTTTATTTAAAAGTTCAACTTTTTGGTTCGGAATTTATCAACTTTGTTAAAAATTCGTATTTTTTGATAATAAATTAATCTTTTTGTTTAAAAATGCATATTTTTTAGTTGAAACTTAAGCTTTTTGTTTCGGAATTTAAGAATTTTATTAGAAATTCGTCTTTTTTGGTAGTAAATTATTCATTTGGTTTAAAACTTCATCGTTTTAATTCAAAATTCAACTTTTTGGTTCAGTATTCTTGAATTTGGTTGAAAACTCGTTTTTTATTTCTTAAAAATTCAATTTTTTGTTTGAGGATTCTTGAATTTGATTGAAAATTAATCGTTTTGTTTCAAAATTCATGTTTTTTAGTTTAGAATGGAAATTTTTTGTTTGAGAATTATTAAATTTTGCAAGAAATTTGTTTTTTCGTTACGAAATTTAATCTTTCTGTTTAAAAATGCATATTTTTGGTTCAAAATTGAAAAACTAGGTTTTAAAGTTGAACAACTTGCTTAAAATTTAAATAATTTATTTTCTTTCTTTCTTACACATTTAACTTTTTGTTTAAGAATTCTTTAATTTTGTTCAAAACTCATCTTTTTAGTAGTAAATTAATCTGTTTTTAGTTGAAAATTCAACTTTTTGGTTGATAGTTCTTGAATTTTGTTAAAAAGTCGTTTTTTCTGATCTCTCTGATTGGAAATTGAACTGTTTTCTTGAAAAGTCTTTTTTTTGTTGTGGAAAAATTACCTTATGGAAAAGAGGTGTTTGGTAAGTATCGTGTATTTCGTTCGAAATTCATTTTTTTATGGAATATTATTTTCTATTTGATCATTCAACTCTTTTGTATAGAAAATGCGTCATTTTGTCTTGAAAGTTCAATAATTTAGTAAAGTCAGTATAAAGGTAAAATCGAGTTTTACCTAAAGGTTAGGTTACTTTGGGGGGGGGGGGGGG
>NC_046657.1:26498058-26506355 GCF_010883055.1 Belonocnema kinseyi | reverse complement strand
ACGGTTTTTTACTAGATAGAAGGGGGGTCAAAAATTGTCCAAAATTGGTAACGTATAGTTTGTGGATGATCCCTTTTTACTGAATCAGATTTAGAAAGAAAGAACCGGAAATTTTTTTCCATTATTTGTGTGGCCACCCTGATCTTATTTGCTGAAGTTATTGCTTTGCGCCAAGGAAATAGAGATTTTCGATGTCAGGTCTGCGTTCAGGACAAACAGCTTGCCTGGAAGCGGTTCCAGCAGTGCCAACAATAGCTTGGGAAGGTCCTTAAGGAGTGACTTGTTGGTAGCAGCCGATAGCGTCACGAATGCAATGTCGACGCTCGTCCGGGAATTAAATTCAGGTACGTTAGCTGTTTGAAAAGCAGCGGCTTATAACAAAAAAAATATAAATATCCGATGTGAATGCAGTTTCAAGTAGTTGCAGGAGGTACCCCAGTTCTTTCTTTAGATCTCTGCCCATGCGATCGATCCTAAGAATTACATTTAAGAACTTGTGAAAGAAATAATATAATTTTGAACCATCGATGGCACGGATATTCTATTTATATATTTTAAATTTTTTGTGATTTTCATTTACATAGTTACGAGCGCGAGGGGCAGGTGAGAGTAATTCTGTGTGTTTCAATTCATTGACCGGGATCTCAGAAATTTGTTTCTTTTGCTTAACAAAAAAAATATGATTGGTACTTTTTTGAATTCGAATTTTCTGAAGTGGAAAAATTTTTAATTTAAAAAAAAAGTACAGAAGGTGAATAGAAGATTCCTTTGACTGACTTCCTCGATTAGAATTTAATTAAAGTACTTCGTCAAAAGTTATGAACGAATTAAACTTTTTATTTAAAAACAGTCAAACCTGGATTTAGTTATCCGCCATTTAATTTTTCCGAGAATTAACGCCGCGCGGCGGATGAGATGCGCCACGGGAAGATGTGCGGTGCTCACTCAAGCGTCACAAAACAGAAATAAAGAAGAAATAGAAAGACACAAAATTGTTCAAAAAATCTGGATTTAATGTTACGCGCAGTCCCAAAATGGACATTAAATCCAGGTTTGACTGTATTTAAAAATAGAAGTTACACCTTCTAAAATAACTGATTCCGAAATTTCTGAAATCCACGAAAATCGAATCATTTTGAATCATTAGAATAGCAACGAAGGAGCATTTTTATAATCCGATTTTGTATTTTCACTTCTCGAGCCATTTATGAGGAATAAAATTAATAAAAAAGTAAATCTTATATAATTTTGGATTCTTCACAAACGGCAAGAGATCATTTTCTATAATTCATTCTGTTTCACTAGAAGCCATTTCTTACGACTAACATTCAACGTCATTTCTATTCTTTATCATGTTTCAATTTCTTCAACTCTTCACGAGCATGGTATCATTCGTACCTACAATATATCTTTTAATTTGAGCAATTCTCTAAAAACAGGTCACTTGTGACGACAAAAATTGGCAAAAGTGTATTAAATTGGATGCTGTCAATAGTGACGACCAGCTTCAATTAATAATTCTCACGACACTTACCAGGAGGCGTCCACTCACAAAAAGTGTGTCAATTTCAAATAATAACTAATGACCAATCAAATATCAAGTTAAAGAAAATTAGTATACCAAAGCTTGAATGCATTTTCAAAAAGTTATGAGGGTGGAAAAATAAAAATACCTGTTTATGGGGAAATACCAGTTCAATACCAATGCAGCATTCAGTCCTTTTGTAAGAAAGTTGATAGATTTGTAAATCGCCAGAAAAAGAATTGCATAAAGGACCCTGAATGCTTCATTCAAAGATTCTTGAATGTCTTTTAACCTCGACTATACAAACGTTACGACGCCACTCTTGCTAAGAAGAAAGACAAGCCTACATTGCACTTTTGTAAATACGTATCATAAATCACTTTCTCATATTTGTAACACATATATAAAGTATATAATCGCATTTTCTGCTGCATAAGACAGTTGTAGTATAGTCATAGAAATAATCTATCTCCTTCGGCAAGTAACCCAGAGGCGACAAACAGACTAAAGACTGAAACTGTTAGATTTTTGATGATTAGTATCTTCTTCAACTAAAATCACTTTTGAGTTTCTGTTTTTCTTTGACTGCTCTTAACTGGTTGAGTTCTTCCAATTTCACGTTTTGACGAGACAGAAAAATCAAAGCAAATGACACCCTAGATGTGTTGTGGAATGTATGTGATGCACCCTCTTTGAATGTGTCCTGGTGGCTTGCAGACTCAGACCAGGAGGATCAGTCTTACAACTTTGGCCGCCATAACTTCAGAAAGCAGCTAGGTAAGTTTCTTTCAATTCTCCAAATTGATTCGTCTTATTTTTACATATCCTATAAAACAACGAACCATAAAACACCTTTGCACCAACAGCAAATAAGGGCGCAGCCCCATGGAGGACATGGAGTTAGATTAGTAGAATAGTGATAGGTGATTGCAAGCACTTTAATGGCCGTAATTACTCTGTTATTCTACTAATCTACATCCATTAGACTGCACCTTAACACTCGATTCTTTTTTGCCTTTACAATTCTTTTTGGTGTCTATTTGTTAAAGACAATTTTAGCCTAAACTGCTCCACAAACAGAAGGGAAAATATGGAAAACTGATTAGAGTTTCTAGCTTCAAACCATCATATGCTTTAACTGAATAAATGCTTAAGCAGTTTTAGAAGATCAATTCAGTCTAGATACTCTAGATGATTCTTGAGCCTAGATTAGTATTAGATGTTTTATCTATCATATTCAAAACTTTGTTCGTAATAGGTGAAATTTGATTCCAGATTTCTAGTTGGGATATCAAGATACATTATGTTTCACAAAGTCTAAAAGTTCGCAATAGCGATTTGACATCTGACCCTCCAGAAGTAATCTCTAAATTTTATATCATCTTTCAGTTAGAGAATTACTTGATTCAAAATAAAAAATGTGTTCTAAAGATTGGAGCAACGACGCATGGTTAATTCTCTTTTTCCCAGACTTCGAAGTCGCTGAAGATGGCGACGACAGCAGCGGTGGAGGCAATTCCTGGAGGGAGGAACTACAACGGCGCTATCAACAGGAACACGACTTTTTGGCGGAATTAAGAGCTCGAAATGTTTACGCATCTCGGACGTCTACTACAGCCCATTGCAATGATCACGATAGGGGAGAGAGGGAGGAAGCCGAAGGCGAAAAAGACGATGATAGTGCCGAAGCACAATGGGCTGAAGCCGTTCACAGATGGGTGAATCGGTAAATTTCCTAAGTTTAGATTAAAAGACTAAAATAAGAATTCAAGTAATTAAAAAAGGTGCAGTTCTAAAGGCTAATAATAAACTAGTGTTTAAAAATCTGGTACGAATATAAAAAGACATTTGATTAGAACATTGGCGAATTGAGTCACTATTTTGAACGTTAGTGTATAAAAAAATGATTAAAAGTGTAATGTCGAGGAGTATATGACCGAAACTTAAATACTCAAAGAATTTAAAACTCTACTTGAGTATAATAGCGAGTAGAAAGATTCCTGCAGTGGTGGATTAAACTCCTTCGACATTTGTATTCTATCTCAAACTAATTATGAAAAAGCTACAAATCAAGCCAATACTTCTTCCATTCAATGTCCCTAGCAATTAAGCCCCATGATTTAAAATTTTTCTGGGACGAAATAAAGACTGCCTCTTTCCAATCCACCACTGACTTTGATATGAATGAAAAATCAAAAATCTTCTAGAGCAAAGACAAAGATCTAACCTTAGCACCGTTACGTAGATTTGCCGTATTTATACCCTATTACAAGCAATGTGCGACATTTATTGCAAAGACAATTTTCTAGACAGCAGTCTCCATTTCTAGTTTAATCGATAAGGCTGACGAGCGTTTTACAATTCTAGGTTTTTATTGAAACGTTTCTATTTACTATTCATGGAAAATGATCTAAAATATTAATTACACAGTCTATTTCTAGAGTCCTTGATCAAATATGCACAGGTAATCCTTTTGAAACTTGGCAATGTGCCGAACTTCAAATTGAATGATCGTTTCAGGGAACCAGGACTTTTTTCTATCTTCATATAAAATGTTACTCCATAGTCGTATTTCGATGTGTAAGGGCTCTAAAAATTTTTTACCTGATTTACAACTGAGATGTAATTGCTGTCGATGACCAAAATAGATGTAATAGAACGTAACTTATTAGAAATCTCATATGAAAGTTGACCCTAATTAGAAAGATTGTTATATCTTCAGTATTAGATTGCGTTCTTCAATTATATATTATCATTTAAATTAAATTCAAAATTATAAACTATAGAATGTTCCTCATTAATACGATTTTAAGTTTCAATTCTTTATAGTATTAGGTTCACTTACCTTGCTCAAAATCATATCACATGTTACTGAAGTTCTCGATTCCTAAATTAGGGTTATTTATTAAAGTTGCATCGAAAATTTTTGAACAACTATCAGTAACAAGTGATACGATTTCCATTTTAAACGAGTGGACACAGCACAAAACTATAAGCGCTTGTTTGCGAAAAATCTAAAAACTGAAAGAAAGAGTACATGAATAATATAATTTAAAAGCTTTGAAGCGACGCATTTAATAAAATAGAAGAGTTCATAATGCTAAAATATGTAATTATAGTGTGGAAGATTCAGAGTAGTTATACGCGACGCACAAATGTTACGTTCAAAGATATGTCGCAAAAATAGTACCGTTAAAAAAGCACTGCATTATATAAATATATATAAATATATATAATTTATTGTCAAAATTTCTTTTATCCGAAATGTTTTCTGATTTTATAGAAAATTATTTATTGTAGAGAGCTCCTACTGTTTGTTATTGAGTTACAAATTCTCGGGACTCACGGATTAAAAAGTTTAAGGAATGAAAGACCACATCGAAGAATGAAATTGTTTTCTGTATGATAATTGAGGAAGTATAGGTTCGTTTAGTTGTTAATTATACGTAGGCAAAAACGCATTCCGAGAATAAGTCCATAAGTCTAAAGAAATGAGAAGACAAGAGTCCTCCATTCATGTGTAAATATAAAATTTTCTATCCTTCCTTTCTATCATATAAACTATAAATATGTATGAAAATCATGTAGACGTTATACGCGAACCGAGTACTTAATAAATAGAACGAGAGAAATTAGTGCATTTTCATTCATAAATCTTACCTTGAAGTTTTGTGTTTTAAAATTATTGTAGTAACCTTTATTTGGCTGAAATATTATTTCAAATGATGTCTTACTATTTTATTTTTAATTGTATGCCTACAAGATAGTGCATAATTTTTCCTTCACACTTTACACTGCACTGCAGTACAGGCTTAGGACTGTCAGCTCACACATAACAATTCGATGGGCCCTGAAAAAATTCGACTCGAATATTTTTAGGACACGTCGAAGTTAGATATGTGCTGGCGTGTTTAAAAAATTGTACACTACAACGACCAAATAACTGAATAGAAAATTTGTAATTAATCAAATTCTAGTATGGCGCTGAGTATTTTTGAAGAAAATGAGAACTAAGGATTTCGCGAGTACAAGATTCTCGACATATGCAAGCGACTTTAGCAAAATCAGGTCACCAACCAGGACTTTCTGGTAACATATTCGCCTGAGAATTTGTCGAAAATCGCGCTTTGGCGAGACGAGGCCTATTGGAAATTCAAAACTGTATAAGAGCCAATGGAACCTTGTGGAAGCTCCATGTTTTAACATAAACTTCTAAGGTTCTACGGTGTATACGTTTTATATAATACTCATAAGTGTGATGGAATATTTTCTGAGGATAGTGCCAACAGGAATTTGGTGTACTACTCGATATAAAAATTGTCGTCTCGCTAGCACATGTTATTAATTGTCAAGGTAAGTATCGCCTCTAAACATTATACTCTCGTTAAACCTTTTAAACTTGAAAATGATAAAATTGACTTCTTTATCTGAATAGTGTATTCTTTTCCAAATTTTTTGATACCAAAATTATTATATACGTATCCCGTATGATACGTGGTGGTCTACCGGTTTTAAATTCAAACAGCAGGACATAAAACAAGGTGTTATAGCCAAATTAAGCCAAATTATTTAAAATCGAGTATGAAATTCCCAAGTTTGTCATTTGGAGTAAAATTAATTTTAATTCTCTAATATGAACTCATTTCCCCAGCGAAGTTTTGGAAGCTAAGTATTAATATTTTTATTTATTTTTATTCAGCAGAGTTATGGATGCTAAGTATTCATCGTTTTAATAATTTCGATTCGCATTCATATTTTTACTAATTTTTATTCGCAACAATGAACTAACTCATTTCCCCAGCAAACTCTCGGAAGCTAAGTATTCATATTTTTTAAATGTATTTGTGCGGGGTCTATAATACCCCGTCACGTCTATAATAACTCTAACCAGAGACGATAAACGGGGACGCCACTCTGGACTTCATTCGTTACTCTGAGCTCGTTTTGAGTTGTAATAAGTTGTCGTATTTCAACGTCATGCGTTGCAGTAGTAGACACATGTCATTGAAAAGCTTGCTAATTGCTGACATCGGACAAGGTCATGTCAAACCTTAAAATATGATACAGTAGAGTGAGTGTGTTCATCAGTGCTTCTGCACGTCCTGCTACTCCACTACCTCCAACTATGGTGCTTATTGCTACTCCACTACTTGTTTGGATTCTTCAATTAAGTAAAGAGGAATTGAGCGAGGAATTAAAAATTCACTCTGATTGATTTGAATCGAGCAAAAAGATTGGTCGATCAATTGATTCCTAATCCTGATGATTTAGACCCCCCTCTTATCCCAAGTATAAGTAATTTGATTAATGAACCAAATCAAAATAATGACCCCTTAAATTTTTAAAAAATGATGTGCAAATTCCAATAATTGGATCCCCAATTTATTCGAATGATTTGATCACAGTTAATGAAGAGTTTATCGTAGAGACCCATATAGACCATTTTAGACCCCACAAGAATGACTGGAACCGTCCCTTTTGAGGTTTTTGAGAATCTCAAAGAAAAGTATCAAAACCTAGAGAAGTTCTATAGGAGACTCAAAGCCGACTACAAGAGAGATGCCATCACCGCGGACATCGACGGAGAATGGTCCCAGGAGGATGAACTGAGAGCTTATGAGCATCCAGGTTCGAGAAATATCCGACCATTCCTGGGCATCATAAACCAGGTGAACGAGAAGTTCCCGACCTTCTCCAGTTGCCTTATAGATGCTTTCCATTCTGGCTTCGCCAGAAGCGGATACTGTACTAAAACAGTAAACATATATTTTCTTTAACTTTATCAATGAATCAAAATGAATTTGAATCATTATGTCATTGATATTTTCTTAAAAGGAATTATTTTTATCTAGGTAATTATTTTATATAAGTATTTTGTACAATTAATTAAAAATAAATATCATTTAAAAATATTTATTTAATTGTTTTATTTTCAAAAAGATTTATAAGCGCGCCGTGGCGCGCGCAATACTTCTAGTATGCTCTAAGATTTATAATTTTAAGTATTTCAAGTTGTGACGTCAGCTGGCAAGATGTCTGTACAATGAGGACCAAGCAATAATACCAATCCCAGGGGAAGAAACTTAATTTAATGTAGTTAATAACTTGGAAATAAAAATATTTTGGAGTTATAAAATAAATATCGATTTTATTATTTAATTTAATAGCTTTTGGAAAATAATATCTGAATAAAATTATCGTGAAAAGTAACTATTTTCCAAGTTATTATAGAAATAAAGTTTCGTCCCATGTATTTTGTATTATTGTTTGACCCTCAGCGTGCACACATTTTGGATATCGCCACCTAATCTGAAATACCTAATGGCTCAATTCTACAAAGTGCAACAACGCACCCTCTAAAATTCAATGACCATGACGTACAATTAGCAAAGCTGTCCAAAATAATAAACAATGCATTTAGACATGGCTATTTCAACTCTTAAAAGGTATTTAAGAAGTGACGAACGAGAAGATAATGCGTCGAATGACGTTTTTCATTTCGTACCCCAAGATGCGGACACGTCGTACTCAAAGTAAAGGGTTTTTCAATTATGCTTCGTCAATAAGCAAAATATGCGTTATTGGTCAGGCAGCAATCCACACGAACTCCATGAGTCAACATTACATCCCGAAAAAATTACGGTTTGGTGCGGCTTATGGGCCGGCGGCCCACACTTTCCATGAAATTGGGTGTTGAGATCTGGCATGTGTTTCCTGTTCGGGGTCATGCATATTGTCAATGTGACCGGAATTTTGGATTGTACTCACAGAA